>NC_065594.1:22369908-22572408 GCF_024542745.1 Macaca thibetana thibetana
TATGACACAAACATTTTCTCTCAGCTTTTTGTCTTCTTCACTCCTTATGACAAAGCATGCAATGACAGAAAATACACTGAACCCGTATTCATCTCACACTGTGTGTGTTCATGAGAATATACCCTCAAATCCTCATTACCAAAGACTATTTGAAATTGATGTATAAGCAATGTGAGCCCCTAGAATGTATTTCCAGTCTCATACAATTAACTTCATTTTCTACCAAGTCATTGAAAAATATGTACCAAGTAATGATGAGTGCCCAATCAGCCCCCTACTATTTTTTAAAAATTTAGAAGTGAACTAGCTTCCCACTGCTACACACTGAAGAACCAATACCGAAAACAGTACCCTAAAGAAAAAGACAATGCAAAATTACGTCAAAGAATACTAAGATATGTTGCCTCTTACATCTAGGTCCAAGGTTTTCTTGAATGAGAATCCACACAAGAATTAGTTGGTGGATTTAAAAAGTTCAGAGGGCAGATGGTGGGTTCAGCAATGCTGTCTATTGATGGTTTTGGTTTACTGGCCCTCAACACTCACTGCATTTTCTCTGGCCTTTCATTCAGCCCCAGTAATGCAAGACAAAGCAAGTTCTCCACTTGCCCATTAGACTGCTCTGAATATGGCAATGTCAGTGCCCATGCTGCACACAGTGACAGTCCACATCACTGACACAAATTACATCTAATTGCACAGAGGCACACATGCAGAGGAAAAGGCGGCCCACACCTCACTGGCTGGGTCAGTTGCAAGACAGATCTCGCTATTATCTAGTCCCTTCGGAAACCTCCCTCCATACCTGGTGGAGGATTAAACTCCCTTCATATGTGAAGAATGTACCTTCATACCTGGATAACCAGACCCATCTCCCACAACAGTGTAAGCATTATGAGGTTGGAGTACAAAATATAAGGATTTCATGCACTCTAAATAATTTTATATCATCCACTTAAGGAAACAGTAATAACAAGAACAACCCCCCACCCCCGGACCACCTCCCAAATACAACAAATGGTAGGTAAAATACCTTCTGTGCAACAGAAGAGCAAAGACCAGATAGCAATTGCTATATGGAAGGCACAGTAACTGTGCTATTGAAAAACACCATCAGTTCAGTTATTTTCTACACAAAGAACTGAAAGATAATAACCTCTATGCACAAATGAATCTTGGGCTTTACAAACATGTCAGAAGCATCAAAAGGCATTACAGTAAGCCACATCCTATGTGGCGATTTATCCTTGACTTTGTCTGAATGCTCCATAGAAAAAGAGAGACCTAGTTTTTCAATACACCAAAAGCACTGCCCTTTAAAAAGCCTTCTCATCTTGCCTTCTACCAGACACTTGCTTTCCAAATATACCCTGTTCAAATTGCTGATCTTCAGGTTCAATCCTTCACTAAAAGACTTTCTGCATCATCGACATGGAAAAAAGCTTCAGAGTTATTAAAGGTTGAATTGTGTCCCCACAAAAGGTATATTACAATCCTAACATCCGGTACCTGTGAATCTGACTTTATTTGGGAATAGGGTCTTTCAAGATGCAATCAAGTTAAGATGAGGTCCTTAGGGTGAGCCCTAATCTAATCCGACTGGTAAGCTTGTAAGAAAGAGAACAGAACTCAGGAGTTCAAGGTTACAGTGAGCTATGATTGTGCCACTGCAATACGGCCTGGGTGCCACAGTGAAACCCTGCTCCTGCCCCCACACCAAAAAAAAAAAAAAAAAAAAAAAAGAAAAGAAAAGAAAAAAAATAATAAAGAAAGAAGAGATACAGGCAGAACACCTTGTGACAGTGAAAGCAAAGATTGAAGTGCTGCTGTGTAAGCCAAGGAAAGTCTCGAGGACTTCAGACAAACCACCAGAAACAAGAGAAGATTCTCCTCTACAGGTGTCAAAGGAGCATGGCCCTCTCAACACCTTGATTTTAGACTTCTAGCCTCCAGAAATAAGAGACAGTGTTTTTTGTTGTTGTCATTGTTGCTTTAAGCCACCTAGTTTGCACTGAATGGCAACCCTAGAGAGCTAATACAAGGGTTGTGTCTTCCATTCTTTTACCTGCAAGCAGGGCTGCATGAAAATTAACCCTGATAGGCAGACTATATTAGACGCTATAGAACCTTCTGTAACCTATCCTAATGGAGAAGACCTCCCAAATTAGAAATTCTTATCAGTAACCAAAACAGAAACAAAAAAGTGTTACTCCAATTTACAGTTTCCCACCTGAAAGTATCTTTGAAAACTGCTGAGGTCATCCAGCCTTCCTTTCCTAAGGGAATCCTCGTGGAGGAGGCAAATCCAGAAGGACCAACAAGCAACTTTTCACTCTTGTCATGTGTTTTTCAGAATACCCAGATCCCAAACACTTGATGCTTCGACATCCGTGGGTATGAGGCAATGACAACTGTCTATCATTCAATGAAATCACAGCATGTACCACTAGCAACTGGGAAAACAGAGTATTCCTATTGAGGGCACTATAATAAAATGTGCTCTAAAGGAGATACTGGTTTGCTCTGTTTGGAACAAAGACATATGAGATATGGTCACAAAAATAGAGGACAGCTCTGGAAGACAGAATCAAGAGAACTTGTTGTTAGCTAGTTAAAAATTACCATAAAAGTATGGTATGTTAGAGATCCCATAGCATAATTTCACAGATGAGAAAAATCACGCTCAAGATACATCTTTGAGTCACCACTGAGGGCCCTGGCTTAGGCAGGCTTTCAACCAGACTGTGATCTCAATGCTTCCCACCTCCAAAGGCAGGATGATAATATTTATTATGTGCTTCAGATACCCCAACTAAAACTCGTTTTGTCTGAAAGAAAAACCAGTTTTGTAAGAGAGGAAAAAAGAAAAGAAAGTCTATCATTTTAAAGTGGAAAATGGGGAACATATTACCATGTTATAAAATCCCCAAATACTCAGTGTTTAAATGTGTCAGAAAGCATGACATTTAGGGCAACATGCTAGTAACTGGGCCTTTAAAGACCACAAGTACAACCTGGCTTTTCTAAACAGACATAAAAAATTCCTTTCTGCTATATTTAACAAAAGAGACATATAATAAAACATATTACAGTATTTACCAAACTGAGACAAACAATAAAATTTATTACCGCCCATTTTAAATAATACAACTACTTGTGGAATCAAGGAGGATGAAAGGAAAAAGGCAAAGGTGGGCCGGGCGTGGTGGCTCACGCCTGTAATTCTAACACTTTGGGAGGCTGAGGCGGATGGATTGCCTGAGCTCAGGAGTTCGAGATCAGCTTGCGTAACACGGTGAAACCCCATCTCCACTAAAAATACAAAAAATTAGCTGGGCCTGGCAGCATGCAACTTTAGTCCCAGCTACTTGGGAGCCTGAGGCAGGAGAATTGCTTGAACCCAGGAGGCGGAGATTGCAGTGAGCTGAGATCAGGCCACTGCACTCCGGCCTGGGTGACAGAGCAAGACGCTATCTCCAAAAAAAAAAAAAAAGAAAAAGGCAAATGTGGAGCAAAAATAAAATGTGAGAGATAAAAGACCATGGACAAAAATAATTCAAAATCTCTACATTGGTAGGACAGTTGAAACACATATATATAATCACACCAGAAGATCACTCAAGGTTAAGGCTTAAAACAACATCTATCCTGCCATTTCGTGGTGACCATAGCACAGACAATGACAGGAAGAATCCTTGCTTCTGCAAACTTCCCGTAAAAGTGCAACATTACAGAAGGTAAAGTGAGCAATAGAGAATAATGATCAAAACCCATTTTCAGGACTAACTCCTTCCATTTCCCTTCTTTTATTGATTTTTTTTTAAACCCACTTTGCACTCTCTCAGTCAGCTTGGTTGCAGGGAACATCGTTTAATGCACCTTATTGATTCAATCGTACACATTTATACTTGTGTAGAAACTTCTGCTACAGTGCACTTATTGATCTTTTAATTATTAATGTAAGCCACAAAACCTGAAGAGCTTTATTGTAAATATTTTTTATTTTCTCAAATTATGACAAGAAAATTATCAAAAAATTGTCAGCAAATGAAACATGGTAGTTTGCTTATTCCCTCTGAAAAAGCTAGTCAACAGGCTATGTATCAAATGTACTGTCAATGCGAATTTTTTCTAAAGTCATAATTATATAAGCCTGAACAGTTCTCTGAAGAAAACATTTTTTTTTAATTTCTAGAATTATTATCACTGTGATGCCTTTAATTTGGCCCTGGACATGGCAAGCAAGTGTTCCATTCCAGTGTGGCCATTTTCAAATTGCACAGAGCCATCAGGTGAGCAAGCTGTCTGTCAAAATGGTCACAAGATAGGATCCTGTGCTAACAGTTGTGGACAAACTGTGAAGTGGCATGCATTGGCTGGTGAATTATTTTATCCCACTTGTCTCTACAGTATGGCCCTCTAGACCAAGAGTAAGATGCATTCTCACCCAGATACTCTGTACTAGATTCAAAATGAGAATTAAGGGGACTGTCTAGGTGGGAAGCTCTGCAGAACCAGCCACCAGGCTGTAACAAAAGGTAGGTCCTGCAGCCTTTAGATGAAGTGGAAGGGGTGGGGCTGAGGTCTTACTGAAGAAAAGGGAGGCAGAAAATACATTTAGGTTCAAGGTGGAAAGAGATGAAACTTTGATGGTCATCCTTTCCCATGCAAACTCCTCCCCCATCTCTCCCTTTAAATACTACTTCAGCTAGCCTTAAATAGTCAATGTAAACTTGGATGAATGAACTGAACCAGAAGATACTGTCCTCAAATAGGCTTAATTCTACCCTGCCATAGATGATTTCTAGTGGAAGCCAGCTTCACACTTAAATGTCTTTTAGAATACTGACCAGCAAATATGTTTGCCATCGCACCTTATTCTTTCCAATACCAAGGCAAGGGTGTGTGTAATAAAATCAAGTATAACCTCTAAAAAGCACCCCAGAATTTGAAATAATAATTTAAATTTGTGTTGCTACCTTCCAAAGTCCATTAGGTTTTTCCATTTCTAGACAATAACAAGAAGACCTGCCACTTCTGGACTGAATGGTCCTGAATATGAATAGATGGGTCACATATCTAACATGGAGCACTAACAGTAAATACCAGAAAGCCTGGGCACTGGACTAGTGACAAAAGCAGATATCCTTAAGCAAATGTTGCTCTAGATCTCTGGAGAATCTCTGCATTGCTCAGCAGTGGCAACAAATGCTTGAATGGTCTGTCAGGTTCCACTCTCTTCCAAGCTTCACTGTTCCCGAGGCCACAGAATGCTGCTTCTGTTTGGTTCAGACCTTCAGTGAACTATACCAAATAGATGGGAACCCTTCCTCAGAACTGATCTCACTAGCCAAGGACACCACCCATTTGCATGAGTTATGTACGTTACCCAAAATGCATATTCAACATATTTATAGACCATGAGTGAAAAGCAGAATAACATATTCACAACAAGGAAGGAGACCAGGATTGACCTTCTAGACAGGACCACGTGGTTAAAGATCTGGTATCCACAAATACACATGTTGTCAAACAAGTCATAATTTGTGACCATCGTGCATTTACCTTGACTTTTATTATTTAAAATACACATACAGCTAATTTTCCAATTATGCAGAATACACAATGGGCCCTTACACAGCAAACATACCTACTAATGTGATGTCTAATTCTTACTTTGTTCTATATCCCCCACAGCAGATCAGAAGATCAGCCTCACTGAAATAATTTCTGCTAGGAAAATCTGAGCTATGATTTTAAACCATTTTTATGTTCCTTCTGAAGAATTCCTACTTTAATTGAGACCCAAATCACCATGATCAGTTTTCTTGAAAAATCATATGTAAGTAAAATGTGTACAAAAATGTTACTAATTAAATGGTATTTTCCAAATATCTTAAAGTATTAGAAATGCCAAATTCTTTATTTTAGAGTATTAATACCTTCACAAAAGCCCTTTTACCCAAGCTTAAATAGTACATAGTACATGATACCACCTAGAGGAAAATAATTTTATAAATTAGACCACAGTATTTTAAACATAAGTCTTTAATCAGTTTTTCAACATAACGATATGTAGCTATAGAGCCAAGTATATAGTCAAATAATGCAGTAAAGTTCTCTGACATTAAATGAATAAAGAAAATAACATATTACATTGAAAACATCTAGTCTATGGCTAACTACTATTCTCTCAGGCCATGTATAGAATTACAAAGGAACTAGTTCTTAAATTACCCATTTTAAAAATTAGTCAATATTAACAGTCTCTATTTAAATAATCCACCACTCGCCCACATTTAAATAGAAACAATGTTTTCCTTTATTACTTTTCAAAGACAGGTGTCTTCCAAACAATAATCCTTTAGTTGCATATCATTAGAAAGGTTTTGAAAAAAATATAAAGCAAGTAAATGTCCAACAAGCATACAAAGATGGCAACTGATTCTTCCTGGGGAATGTTTGCTCAGTTATTTACAATGATATCTGATTATAGTAATATATATTTAGATGTTTTTGTTCCCAAAAACTCTGAAACCATTTTGCCTATTCATGCTAGTACTGCCAATCAGTAACTCATATCTGAAGGAGGCCCAGCACTCATCCCAATTAAAACTGCAAAGAAAAAGGTATTGCCTTTTACCTGGCCCATTTATGCTTTGATGGTCCTGCCAGTCCATTTCCTCTCTGAACTTTGTTTCTCAATTAGCACCCAGGACCCTTACCCTCCATACTCATGGCTTAGTGGGGTCGCCCCTTTATGGACAGTGCCCGCCCTTCCAAAAATAGACAAATCTGCAAGGCCACACTAAAAAAAAAAAAAATCCTATCTCCCATTTCCTCTATCACCAACTGTTTCCTAGGTTCCAACTAGCTAATCAGATTAATTTATAGCATTTGTTCACTAACAATCTTACACTAATTCATTCCTTCAACAAATATCCACTACATATCTACTATGTGCCAGCATTTTTCTACGTACTGGGGATATACTGATGAACAATACCAGGCCAAAATTCTTTCCTTCATGGAAGGTTAACACAATGTATCAATTAATAATAAATATATTGGCGGGTGTGGTGGCTCACATCTATAATCCCCGCAATTTGGGAGGCCGAGGCGAGAAGATTGCTTGAGTCCAGGAGTTCAAGACCAGCCTTGGCAATCTGGCAAAACCCCATCTCTACTAAAAACACAAAAAACTAGCCGGGTATGGTGGCATGTGCCTATAGTCCCAGCTACTTGGGAGGCTGAGGTGGGAAAATCACCTGAGCTCAGGAGGTGGACGCTGCAGTGAGCTGAGATAGCACCACTGCACTCCAGCCTGGGCAACCAGAGTGAGACCCTGTCTCAAATAATAATAATTATTATATAATAATAAATATATTTATTTAAATATATATAAACGTGTGTGGGGGTTAGATGATTCTAAGATCAAGAGAGAAAAATAACATAAGAAAAGAGCTGTTGTGATGAGGTTGTATTTTATTAATAAATAAGATGGTTAAATAAAGTGATGGATAAAGTCTAAAGAAGGTGAAGGAGTAAACTGTGTGATATACAGTTAACCCTTAACAGCATGGGTCTGAATTGCATGGGTCCACTTAAATGCAAATTTTCTTCTATCCCTGCCACCCCTGAGACAGCAAGACCAACCCCTTCTGTTCCTCAACCTCTCCTCAGCCTACTCAACTTGAACACAACAAGGATGAAGACCTTATGATGATGCACTTCCACTTAATGAAGAGTAAAAATATATTTTCTCTTCCTTATGATTTTCTTAGTAACGTTTTCTTTTCTCAAGTTTACTTTGCTGTAAATTTTGGGCAAGTCAAAAGTTATGTACAGCTTTTCAACTGTGCGAGTGGTCAGCGCCCCTAACCCCCACATTGTTGGAGGGTCAACTGAATATGGGGAATGCGTTCCCAGCAGAGGGAACAACAGATTCATAAGTCATGAGTTAGAAGAATGACATTTCTGAGGCACAGAAATGAGGCCATGTGCCTGTAGTGGGGTAAATGAGACAAAAGGTAGTAGGCATTCAAGTCAGGGAAACACCAGGAACCACTGGAAGGACTCTGCATTTACTCTGAAAGAGAAGGGAAACCATTGGAAGGTTTTTAGCAAAGAAGTGACCTCAACTAATTTACTTGTTTTTTTTAACACCTTTACTGAGATATAACTGGCATATCATATCCATTTTAGATGTATAGTTGAATGGGTTTTAGTATATTCACAGAGTTGTACAATCATGATCACAGAGAACTTTATAACATTTTATTATTTTTATGTTTTTTTAACTTTTAAGTTCAGGGGTACAAGTGCAGGTTTGTTACATAAGTAAACATGTCTCGTGGGGTTTTTTTGGTACAGATTATGTCATTACTCAGGTATTAAGCCTAGTACCAATCAGTTATTTTTTCCTGATCCTCTCCCTCCTCCTACACTCCATCCTTGTTACTCCAAAAAGAAACCCCATATTCATCAGCAGTCACTTCAACCCTCACTGCATAGCCTCAGTCCCAGGCATTTCTTATAAATGGAGTCATACAATATGTGGTCTTTTATGTCTGGATTCTTACATTTCACGTTTTTAAGGTGCATTCTTGTTGTAGCATGTGTTAGTACTTCATTTCTTTTTATTGATGAATAATATTCCATTGTCTAGCTATATCACATTTTGTTTATTCAACAGTTGAAGGACATTTCTATTGTTCCCACTTTTTAGCTATTAGGGATAGTGCTGCTATAAACATTTGTGTACTAGTTTTGTGCAGACACATTTTCAGTTCTTTTGGGTAAATATCTAGGAGGAGAATTGCTAGGTCATACTGTAACTCTGTGTTGAACCTTTTGAAAAAGTGCCAAACTATTCTCCAAAATGGCTGAACCGTTTTTTTGTTTGTTTGTTTGTTTTTTGAGACAGAGTCTTGCTCTGTCATCCAGGCTGGAGTGCAGTGACATGATCTCAGTTCACTGCAACCTCCACCTCCCAGGTTGGAGAGATTCTTCTGCCTCAGCCTCCCAAGTAGCTGGGATCACAGGCACATGCCATCAGGCCTGGCTAATTTTTGCACTTTTAGTAGAGACGGGGTTTCACCATGTTGGCCAGGTTGGTCTCGAACTCCTGACCTCGTGATCCGCCCACCTAGGCGTCCCAAAGTGCTGGGATTACAGGCGTGAGCCACCGCGCCCATCTGAACCTTTTTATATTCTACCAGCAGTGTATGAGGGCTTCAAATTCTCTATAGCCTTAACAACACCTGTTATCATTGGTCTTTTTGAATATAACCATCTAAGCTGGTGTGAAGGGGTATCTCATAGTGGTTTTGATTTACATTTCAGAGATGGCTAATGATACTGAGTACCTTTTCATGTGCTTTTTGATCTCTTCGGATCTTTGCTCGTTTTTTAATCATGTTATGTGCCTTTTTTATTAAGTTGCATGAGTTCTTTATATATCCGAGATACAAGTCCCTTATCAGATATATGGTTTGCAACTTTTTCTCCCATTTCATAGATTGCTTTTCCACTTTTTTATGGTGTGCTTGAAAACACAGAATTATAAAATGTTGACAACATACAATTCATCTATTTTTTTGTTGCTGTTGCTTGTGCTTTTAGTGTCTAAGAAACTGTTGCCTAATCCAAGATCATGAAGATTTATATCTGTTTTCTTCTAATAGTTTCATAGCTTTAGGTCTTATTTTAGGCCTTCAAAATATTTTTGAATTAATTTTTGCATATGGTATAAGAGAAAGGGTCTAAGTTCATTCTTTTGCATGTAGAGATTCAGTTGTCCTGGCACCATTTATTGAAAAAACTATTCTTTCTCCCATTGAATTACCTTGCACTCTTATAAAACTAAATTACATTTTAACAGAATTTCTATAGTTGTATTAAGAATAGACAAAATGGGCAAGGGTAGAAGCAGAGAAGCCAGTGAGAAAGCTATTATCATAAATCATGTATATTAGGGCTTGCCAGAGAAAAGGAATCCATAGAATATATAGAGACATATAGAAATAAATTATGAAGAATTGGCACACATATTACTGAGACTGAGAAGTCCCATGATCCACATGCTGGTCAGGAAAACCAGTGACATAGGAACAGTCCAAACCTGAAGGGCTGAGAAGCCAATAGTGTTAGTCCTGGTCCAAGTCCAAAGCCCCAAGAACTAGAAGTGTCAATGTCCAGTCAAAGACAGAAGAAAATGGATGCTCAAGCAGAGAGAGAGAGGGGAGAGAGAGAGACAGAGACAGAGACACAGATAGAGAGAGAGAGAGAGTGTGTGTGTGTGTGTGAGAGAGAGTGTGTGTTAGTTCATCCCTCCTCCATCTTATTTTTCTATTTGGGCCATTAACAGATTATATGATGCCCACTCACATTGGTGAGAGCCATCTTCTTGACTCAGTCTACCAATGCAAATGTGAATCTCTTTCAGAAACACTCTCACAAACATACCCAGAAACAATGTTTTACCAGTTATCTGGGTACCCCTTGGCCTTGTCAAGTTGACACATAAAATTAACCACCACACCAAATAAGAGAATGGGGGCTCAACCAAGAGGGTAGCACCGGAAGTGGGGAGAAGTGGTTGAATTCTGGCTGTTTTGAAAGTGAAGCTGATAGGATCTGCTGAGAGATTGGATGTGGGTGTGAGATAAAGAAAAGACTGAAAGTTGACTCTACTATTTTTGGTTTTTCAGTTAGACAAACTGCAATTTTTGTTTGGGGAAGAGGGACCTGATCACTCAAACTACTATGTGTAAAACAGACTAGGAACAGGGAATTGGGGGACAGGATGAAAGCCCTCTATCCTAGAAACAATTTCTATTTCAGTGAAAATCTACTGAGTCCACAGGGCACAGGGATGACACTAATGTTCCTTTACAGTGAAAGAGGCTGTTGTTGGTTCACCGAAAAAAGAATGCCTTGAGGGTTTTATTCGGGTCTTGAACTGAACTCTTTCTGTCTGTTTGTATAACAGGTTCTCAGAACTAGTTCAGGGTTGCCCAGAAGTTGTTTTCAGAGAAGCCCTGAAGCCTTGTACTTTCACAGAAGGAGACCTTGATGATCTCTCATCAGGAATTTATTTGACATGTCATTAGAACGTCTTAGAGACATCATGACTAACCTAAAACAAATAATTAACTGTGAGAACTACAAATTTTACCACAAGGCAGTGGAGAAGACATTACAGGATAGATAGAATTTTAGGAACCCCTCAAACCACACTCCTCCAGAATATTTTCACTGCAAGAGAAAGAAGCCTCATTTCCTATTAACTCAGAAACTCTTTCAAGCATCTGTTATGGTAGATTTTCTAACAGGTCCAGCCCAGGGGGTTCTCAGACATAAATCCTCAAGGTCTATTAAAGCCCCTTGAGAAGATGGTCAAGGCACAACTTGAATAGCTTATACCACTGAACTGGAAAAAAGCTCCTAAAGCTCTAGTGTCCTTTGAAGAGACTTAATCTTCCTCCCCTGGCCTTAAGAGAGGCAGGTGCAGCAGGATAAGTACTGCAACACACAGGGAAGAAATGAAAGCACAGAAGATCTCTCTTTCTGCATAAAAATGGATGAATTTCTTCCAAATTTAGCAGCTATCTTAGTCTGTTTTGTACTGCTATAACAGAATACCTAAGATTGGGTAATTTATGAACTACAGAGATTTATTTCTTGTAGCTCTGGAGGCTAGGAAGTCTAAGATTGAGGGGCCGGCATCCGGTCAGGGACTTCTTGCTGCATCAAAACATGGTAGAAGCCATCTTATGGTGAGAGAGAGCCAGAGAGAGGGGAGCAAACTTGCTTTTATAACAAACCCACTCTCACAATCGCAAACTCACTCTCATGACAATGACATTAATCCATCCATGAGGGCAAAGCCCTCATGAGCTAATCACCTCTTAAAGATTCCATCTCTCAAAACTGTTGCATTGGGGATGGGGTTTCCAACACATGAACTTTGGGAGGAGACATTTAAAACCACAGCAGCAGCTTTTCACTCTCTCTCTCCTAGAAACAACTTCCATTTCAGTGAAAATCTACTGAGTCCACAGGGCACAGGAATGGCACTAGTTAATGTTCTTTTACAGTGAAAGTATGAGACTTTCTCATACTTTTCAGAGCTACTCTGAAAACAAGTTCTGGGCAACCCTAAAGTGGTTCTGATAACCTGTTATAAAAACAGACAGAAAGAGTTCAGTTTAAGACCTTAATAAACCCCTCATGTCATTCTTTTTTCGGTGTACCAACAGCTAATGAGGAAGCTGTGCCTCTTAGTGAGGAAAGGAGGCTAGGATACCATGTCAAGGATCTCCAAGACACACAAAGGAAGATGTAAATCTTTCCTCAGGCCTGGTGACAAGACAAAGACCAAATGGAATCCTAAAATGGGCTCTTTGGCAGTTACATCTAGAGGAATGGAAGACGTGATGAACTACTCTAGGAACTGATATTAAAACAAGCAACCCAAATGTAAATAAAAGACTATTTGCTTCAATTAAGTCTTAGCTACAGGAGTGTGAACGTTAATATTTCCTCAGCGTACATCTCTGATAGTCCTTTCAGCATTATTAAAGTATGTTTATACAGGGTTTGGCTTTCCAGCTATTATGGAAAAACTATATCTTGCCAACAGTACTACAGGGGCCTAAACACAGTAAATCCTCCACTGACCTTGAACCCAAGCTAAAGCAAATAGTCACTCTCCTTGGTGCTGAATTGTCTAAATAATGCACTGCGTAAATGGCTGTGAATCTAAATTACATCTACAATGCATCTTAGCATCATGGATTACCAATAGTTTTTCCAGAAGGCAGTGTTTGTAGAGGCATTGCAATGTGAAGGAAATTCTTAGGGAGATAACTGGAAAAACATTCACTTGCAAATGATAATCATTTATTTATTGAACACTAGGAGTATGCTGGGCCTCGAGCTCCACAGAGGTAGCAGGCTGATGACAGCCTCTGGCTGCAAGGCTTCACAAGAGTGGAGGAAGAAGATGATGGTTAACAGACAATATGCAAGAAGAAAAAGAAGTGCAATAGAAAGCCTGAAGTGGTGAAACATCACGAGACAGGGAACAGAAAACAAAAGAGGGAGAAGACAACAAAAACATCAACTGAAATATCTATTTAATATAAAATTACACTTCCATTTAAACCAAAATAAAATTTATCCACATGTAAAAGTGCTCATAAAATAATATTAAATGAAAAAAGCAAAATATAAAATGATAAAAACATAAAATCATATATATATCCGAAAGCTGGAAGGGAATACGGAGAAATCAAAACCACTTAATGAAAACGTTAGAATTGTGGACATACTAGTTTTCTTTTGAAATTTCCTTTAATCATATTGTAAGTACACATACACTATATTTTTAAAAGGCAATTAGAGTATATGTGAATATTCACTACGGCTCTGTTTGTAATGGTAAAAGAAATAGAAACAACTAAAATATCCATCTATAAATAACATATTAAATGAATTCCAGCATATACATAAAATAAGCTGCTATACCACTGATACGGTTTGGCTGTGTCCCTACCCAAATCTTATCTTGCATGTGGTTCCCATAATCCCCAAATGTCGTGGGAGGGACCCAGTGGGGGGTTGATTTAATCATGGGGGCAGTTACCCTCATGCCATTCTTGTGATAGTGAGTGAGTTCTCATGAGATTCTATGGTTTTATAAGGGGCATTTCCCCCCTTTTGCTCAGCACTTCTCCTTGCTGCTGCCATGTGAAGAAGGACATGTTTGCTTCCCCTTCTGCTATGATTGTAAGTTTCCTGAGGCCTCCCAAGTCACACTGAACTGTGAGTCTTTCCTTTATAAATTACTCAGTCTTCAGTATCTCTTTATTAGCAGCGTGAGAACGGACTAATATAACCACTTTAAAAATTGAGGTATATCTATTTGAATTGACTTGAAGATATGTCTATGATACATGGCTAAGCAAAATTTTTAAAAGGCAAGTTGAGAAAAATACATATGGTATAATCATATTTATATGAATATAGACAACTATATTAATATATGTCAGTGTGGACACCAGAAAGAAAAAGTTTAAAGCAATATACACTAAATAGAAAAGAAATTACGGAATGGGGGATTTTTATTTTTTATATTAATGTATTTCTGTAGGTTTGAATTTTGTAACCTTGTATTACATATGTCATTAGAAAAAAACTGTAAAGAATAAACACTGAATTAAAATTTTAAATAACTGCCATGTCAGGAAAAATTCCTTGGAAATTTATTTTATGGTAATGAGGGTTAAAATTTAAGAGGAGCTTTGAAGGGCAGAGGGAGGTTAGGGCTGGAGACAGGCAGTATAATTAAGGGAATTAAAATAAGTGGTCGATAAGCTGGACTCTTACCTGGCCAGTAGTAAACCAATCAACACTAAGTTGAGGTGTAACAGGAATGAGAAAATCAACTGAACATAAACATAAGAGAAGGTTTTTCATAGGGTACAACAGATCACTGTTCATCCGTATAGTTCTGAGAAAAAGTAACAGGGAATTTTTGAAAGAGAGAAGCAAGCAAGCAGAAAAGAAAAAAAAAGGGAGGTTAAAAACTAGTGGGTAATGGAGAATAAAACAGCACAAAGAAAAACTGGAGGAAAGTACACAGAATTTATGAGGGGACTCATAACATATGGCCGATTGACCAAAAGCTAGTCAAGCTCAAAGTCATCTGACTCCAAATCCATTAACCTGAAATCCACTTTCTTGTTTTGAAATGCAATCTGAACTTTAAACTGCAGTTTGTCTCCTCTTAACCAGTTCAGCAAACTTCACTTGAAAATCACCATTACTCATGTTAGTCTGCATCACCATACCTCAGACACTTGCAAGAATCAGGGCAGCCAAAAGTGTTTCAGCTATTAGGACCCCCCCTCCAGTTTAGCAGGCTGGGAATGGTGACAAGTGTAAGTGGCATGCCTCAGTATAAAAAGTAAAATGATTGGCTCTATCATTTACAATCACATCACAACCCTTACTGCTTCATATTCCAAGTCTGAAAAATGGGTATAATCTCAAAGAATTGTGAGATTCAAGCAACAAACAAATGATAGCTCCATGCCTGGGATGCAGTAGACTCTCAATAAATATTTCTGAATGAACAAATGAACCAATGTGTTATGATACTATATGGTATTACTATTGTGCACAAAAAGAAGGTATGGAAAAGGGTAGTATTCTAGTGAATTCTATCACTGTAGTAAGGTCAAGTAACTTCCTTTTATCATCAAAGTCTTCCATGTACTGCTTCCACTGCCATAACTGCCCTTCATAAACAAGTTTCCCAGGCATCTGTAATCCCACCTCCAACTTTGAAAGTTTATGTCTGAACCTTTTGCCTTCTCTTTAGAACTATACATTCTGCAATGGTGAGGGGTGTGTCTTCATGCTTCATGGACAGGCTTATACCCAACAAACCATGCAGAGGAGAAAACATGTCTAAGCCTTCCTCAGGCCCAGGCAGAATCCTCTGGTGCCAGAATTCTATGTGGTGGCAGTGAAGACGATTCCAGATTCTTTGGTAATGTTGAGGCAAAAACATTTTGAGGACCTAGATGTGAACAGGCCCTTAAACTGGATACCTTTTTCACTTGAAGGATCTAAGATTCAGCAATACCCTCTGGAATACAGTTTGTTAATTCAGGTCCTCAGATCCCAAAGGGATCCATGGATAGAATTCATGGAAGTTCTTGAATTCAGATGGAAAAAAATCAGATCTTTACTATCACCAGCATGTAACTGAAAGTTAGCGTTTGCTTCCATTAGGAATTTAGGCAACAAATCATGGTAGCATTAGTAGTACTTACATATGTGTCACCAACAGAAATCACAGATATTTTCATATCTCATTGCAATTCTTGTTAGCTCAAACTATTATCTGTTTATCACCACTTTAAAATTCGTGGTCATTATGTGCTCTGCTAGATCCAATACAATGTTAATGAAGAAGCATGCATATTACCATAACACAAATTTGTTTTAATAACTTGATAACTATTTCAATATAATTGGTTCCTTGTCATTCTATGTGCTTTATTTCATTCGTTTACATATTTTACTCTGAGAAACAGTCCATAGACTTCAACAGACTACCAAAGATGTCCACAGCACTAACAAGATTAAGAAGCCCTGCTCCAAACCATAATGCCCAACAACCAAAAGCGTCACGCAGGTACAAATCCCATTGCTTGAAGGATGAAAACATTATTTGAAAATCTGCAATCATTCGGGTAGGTAGGAGTTATTTACATTGACTAAAAAGTTCTAAACTAATGGCCTGATTTACATAATAAAGCAGCCCATGTATGAAACAGTCCGATTTGAGTTCTTATTATTACATTTTAGCACAGAGTTAAAAACGTAAGTATTTCTATCAAGGACTTGGCTTTGAAGTTTGTCTTGAATTTACTATCTGACCTTGGGCAAGTCAGTAAACCCAGCTAAGCCTTAGTTTTCTCATCTACAAAATGTTGAAAAATAATACCTCCTTCAAAGCATTATTAAGAGAATTAAATAATACACGCAAAATACTAAATGGATACAAAGTACTTAGCACAGTACCAGACATAATAAGTACTAAATAACTTACAACAATATTATTGCCCTATTTTACTTATTAATCTCTTTTAAGTAAAACTTTATATTGAGTCTTTAAGATGATTTCTTTGAAGTATTCTATAATTAAAAGATAAGAGTACATGTTGCTTCAGAATACAGACTCTAATGACAGACTGCCTGGGTTTAAATTTTTTTGTACCGCTTACAAGCTGTGTGCCTCTGGATAAGTTACTTAATTTCTCTGAGGTTTAGTTTTAGATCTGTAAAATAGGGAAAATAATATCTACACCATAGGGTTGTTATGAAGGCCAAATTAGTAACCACATGTGAAGCACATTAAAACATGCCTGGAACATGGTACTTTGTAATTACTAGCTGTTATTATCAAGAGTAATTATTTAATAGTTTCACATCAAGTTACACAGGAGTCTTTCTTCCTCTTTAATCTGAATTTTAGTGAAAATTTCTTATAAATGAAGTGGAGTCAGCCACATTAATCATATTATTGACATGAATGTATTTGACATCAATAAGAACGAGGCAGGGAATAAATTCAGCTACAATTATTTACATGGAGGAATTAGGAAGACCCCACTTCCTTTGGCTTTGTAACCAAATTAAAGCACATACAAGAAAGATTCTCTATAGTTTGAAATGCTTCTTTTATGGCAACAGGTCTATGAATTACAGGAATAAATATAATTTTGCTTTTTTACCTTTAAACAGGTACAGAGAGGCGCCTCTGTGCCCCAGGCTGGAGCTCACCTTGGAGAAGGGAGCCATGGAAATGCTGGGCTTGGTGACAACAGAAAGGACAACATCAGCATCATGTAGCAGAGATGCACCTGTTTCCCTGTAGGGAACCAGCTTTGCTCCTCACGGGCAATTAGCAAGGTTTGACTTAATTTAAAACCTACACAAACCACTGATCTCTGAGAATATGACTGATGTTATTTTCTGTACTGAGAGTAACAGTAAAACAATAATAATGGTAATAACAAGCACTTCACTCTTCTCCATCTTTTAAGGTAGCTGAGTAATTAGTAACTCAACAATTAGTCATCACAGCAAAACTATGAATCATGTGAAAGTATTCTCACCATCATCTTATTTCAGTTTTTTACTTATGAGCTTTAAGAATTCAGGATCCTTTGCTGAATATATTAATCCTCCCAACATATAAGACAATGAATATTAAAGTCAAATTATGATACATACCCCAATAATTTGACTATACTCTAAAATTAATACTCATCACCATCTCCAGGACTTACCAAAAATGCAAATGCTGGCTGGATCTCATTTTTTAAAATTATAACAATTAAAAGGTTACTAAATCACTAGTGTTAAAAAGTCAGCAGCAATAAACCTTTAGGTTTTCACAAGATGCACACAGAGGTCTCCCTTGGAGATTTAGTTTTCCAACTTATAAGGCTGAAGGTCCATTCCCAGGAGGAAGAAAAAACAGGAAGCTTCTCCCCAGAGCAGGAAAATAAAATTTGTCATACTCTAGGTTTTAGTGACCAAAGATTATCAGGAAGTGGAAACATCTACAGTAGAATCAGTGCAAATGTGATCATTAGAGGGCACCGTGCTTTATGGTAGTATTATTATTTCCAGCATCCCTTAATAGTGTCAAAAGCATAACATTCCAGCTGAGGGATTAATAGCTGCCCTAACAACAGAGCACACAGCTGGCTTTCAACACAGCAGGGGGCTTTTCAAAACACCCCACGATAGATAGGCCTGGTCTTTAGTGCTTGCACCATGGGAGCCCAACTACACTGAGATACCTTCCAAGTCTCCAGGTGATGAAGCTTGGTTCTCAGCTCCACTCTGATGTGATTCTGTAGTGGAGCACCTTCACAATTCAGATTAAGGCAAGATCTCTGATCTGGAACCTTCTGTCAAAGGAGTCTTGGAACAAGACTGACAGATGTGCCCTCTGCATCAACAGGTAGGGTAAGGGAAAGACAGGAGAGAAATCCAGAAATGTATCTACATGTGTATGCAGCTACACAGTTGGCATGTGGTGCGTAATGTTCCATGTGATCAAATTTCTTTCTGGCCCCTTCAAAACAGAATAGTTGCATGGAAAGTAATAATATAGAACCTTTACTGGTTGGAAATTCTCCTCTTATTTAACTAAAATCCTACAAATCCTTAATCCCTTAGTTTAGCATTCATTCTAGTGAGAATAATCTTCCCGGAACACAAACGTGGCCTGTTGCTCCTCAGATTAAACACCTTCAGTGGCTCCCCTGGGGCTACAGGCTAAAATTCTAATACTTTGGGATGACAAACAAGACCTTTGGTTTGGCCCCTACCTACTTCTCTAGCTTCATTTACCTCTCTGGCTGCCAGGACCCCACATTCCTTGTAAGTCCCCAAATTATCTGTCATGGTCCTTCACATCTCTCAACCCTTACTGGCAATATCTCTGCACCTAGAATGTTTTGTCTTTGTAGCAGTTTCAACAAATGCTTATTCCTCTTTCCCAGCTCAGCTAAGGTCAGCTAACCTTGTAAAGCCTTTACCAACTTTCCTTTCCCAGGAGAGACCCACTGCTTTCCTTGGACTAACAGTATCCCTTGCATCACTGCTCTTCTGGCTTGCCACAGCACTTTACTGCACTGTTGTTTTTTTTTTTTAATAGCTGTATGGAATAATAGCTTAAACACAATAAACTCCACACTTTAAAGTGCACAATTTCGTAAGTTTTAACATATATCCATACCTGTGAAACCATCACCACAATTAAGATAATGAACACATTCACTATTTCTAAAAGTTTTCCATGCCCTTTTGTCAGCTCTCTCTGTCACTCCTCTCTGTCCCTCCTCATCCCCAGGGAACCACTAATCTGCTTTCTAGAGAGTCATTAGCATTTTCTGGAGTTTGAAATATATGGAATCAGGCAATATGTGATCTTTTTATTTTTGCCTTGCTTCTTTCACACAACATAATTATACTGAGATTCATCCACATTGCATGAATCAATAGTTCATTACATTTTACTGCTGAGTGGTTTCAGCATGGATAGGACTATACTACAGTGAGTCTGTCTTTTCACCTGCTGATGGACATATGGGTTATTTCAAGTTTCTGATCATTACAAAGAACATTGCTATGAACATTCACATACAAGTCTTTGTACAGACATGTGTTCTTTCCTCTTGGGGAAATACTGAGGAGTGGAATAAATGAGTCATGTGGTAGGTGTATGTTTGATTTTTTAAGAAACTGCCAAACTATTTTCCAACAGGCTGTGCCATTTTACATTCCCACTAACAGTGTGTAAAAATTCCATTCCTCCATATCTTCATGAACATTTGATATGGTTTGTTGCTTTAATTACAACCATTCTACTATGTCTATTATATTATCTCACTGGGGTTTTAATTTGCATTTCCCTAATGATTAATCATGCTGAGCATCTTTTTATGTGCTTATTTACCACCCACATTTCTTATTCGGCAGAATATCTGTTCAATTCATTTCCCCATTTTTTAGTAGGTTTTTTTCTTATTATATTTTGAGAGTAATTTATATATTTTGAATGACAAATTAGATATATGATTTGTCATACATATTCGAAATATTTTCTCCCAATCTGTGGCTTATCTTTGCATTCTCTTAGTACTGTCTTTTGAAGAGCAGAAATTTTTAATTTTGATGTCTAATTTATCAATTTGTTCTTCTATGAATTACACTTTCTGTGTCATATCTAAGAAACCTTTGTCTAACCCAATGTCATAAAGATTATTTCTTAGGTTTTCTTCCACAAGATTTATAGTTTTAGGTGTTACATATATGTCCATGTTGTGTTCATTTTTGTATATATTATAAAATATGGTTTGAATGTTCATTTTTTGCTTATGGATATCTTGTTGCTTTGGTACTATTTGTTGAAAAATTGATCCTTTCTCCACTGAATTGCCCTCATGCCTTGGTCGAAAATCCACGGTCTATACACATGTGGGTCTATTTCTGCCTCTTTCTACTGTTCCAGGGATCTGTTTTTCTGTTGTGACACCAGTCCCACACTCTTTTAATTACCGTAACTTTACAAGCCTTGAAATCAGTCAAATTTAGTACTTCAACCTTCTTTTTAAAAATTGTTTTGGCTATTCCAGGTTCATTGCATTTCTTTTTTTTTTTTTTTTTTTTTTTTTCTTATAAGACAGTCTCACTCTCTCATTCAGACTGGAGTGCAGTGGCACTATCTCGGCTCACTACGACCTCTGCCTCCCAGGCTCAAGCGATTCTCCTGCCTCAGCCTTCTGAGTAGCTGGGATTACAGGCGCGCATCACTACATCCAGCTAATTTTTGTACTTTTAGTAGAGACAGGGTTTCACCATGTTGGCCAGGCTGGCCTCGAACTCCTGACCTCAAATGATCCACCCACATCAGCCTCTCAAACTGCTGGGATTACAGGCATGAGCTACCATGCCCGGCCTCATTGCATTTCTATATAACTTTTAAGATTCATCTTTTCAATTTAAAAATAGAGGCATTTTGATTGGGTTTTTGTTGAATCTATAGATCAATTTGGGAAAAATAACAATACTGAGACTGTTTATCAAATACAAGCTTTAACTCTCTAATAATTTAGGTCTTTTAAAATTTCTCCCAACAATATAGGGAGAAATATTGTATGGCTTCTGCACATTCTTGTCAGATGTATCCCTAAGTATTTCGTATTTTTGATATTATTGTAAATGGCATTTATGTTTCAGTTCCTGACTATTCATTGCTGGTATATAGTAACACAATTGATTTTTACGTGTGGATATTGCACCCCGGAACCTTGCCGGAGGACACTGGAATTAAGAATTAAGATCAACATTTCGATGCCTAAGGGGACAAAAGAAGTTGATCACAACTACTGATAGGAAAAGACATGCTGTGGAAACACATTTGCTCAGAAGAGAGGAGAAATGGAGGTATATCCTCAGCATTTATATTTCTATGCCTTTGGCCTAGATAGTTTGAGCCTTTAAGCCCATCAGCCAAGTGATATGGGAAAAATTCAAATACGTAATATCTATGGTTTTTCCTAAAACAGTTTCTGAAATGTGAAACAGTATAATCCCTTACCACATAAGAGAAACTCAGGAGCCTAGTAACAATAATGCCTCACCTTTCTGTTGGTCTTGATTCTTTTAGTTTGATTTTTGCTTCTTATCCAATTATGACCAGATTTCCTTAATAGGAATCTAGTCCTGACATTTCAGAGATATAAGCTGATGTATTTCTTCTATGTACATAAGCTGATGTATTTCTTCTATGTATCTGTGTGTGTGTGTGTGTGTGTGTGTGTGTGTGTGTGTATATATATATATATATATATTTTTTTTTTTTTTTTTACTCTGTCACCCAGGCTGGAGTACAGTGGCGTGATCTCAGCTCACTGCAACCTCCACCTCCTGGGTTCAAGCAATTTTCCTGCCAGTTTCCCAGGTAGCTGGGAAGGTGTGTGCCACCATGCCTAGCTAATTTTTGTATTTTTAGTAGGGACGAGGTCTCATCATGTTGACTAGGTTGGTCTCGAACTCCTCTACTTGTATCTTTTAATTTTAGTGTTTTTTTTTGTTTTGTTTTTTTTTTTTTTTAAGAGACAGGTTATTCCTCTGCCACCCAGGCTAGAGTGCAGTGGCACAATCATAGCCCACTGCAGCCTCAAACTCCTGGGCTCAAGAGATCCTCTTGCCTCAGTCTCCTGAGTAACTGGGATGACAGGTACATGCCACCACACCCAGCTAATTTTTTAATTCTTTGTCACTATGCTGCTGAGTCCAGTTTCAAATTCCTGGTCTCAAGTGACCCTCCCACCATGGTCTTCCAAAGTGCTGGGATTCTATTTGTATTGTGAGTGACTGGTCTTAGACTGTCTACTCTAAAATCTGCAAATTAATGTATGCCTATATAACCAAAGCCACTTCTGTTCTTGTTGACCCTGCATCTGTAAATAAAATGCTTGCTTAACAATGCAGCATTTCCTGCTTGCTGCATTGATTTTCCACAATGGAAAACTCCGAGGTCACATGTTTCTCCATCCTTCAATTCACCAGAATTATATCTGCTCAGGAGAGTTAAAAAAAAAAAAAAAAAAAAAAAAGATACCATTGTTATAAACTCCAGAACACAAAACACTTCTCCATTTCATGCAGAAAAAAATCAACACATGCTCCTAATTTTCTAATTGAAAGGATTTTTGGTTAAACATGAGCTTTTACAGCTTCCTCCACATCTCCATATGACCATCACTGTCAGAACCATCATCTTTGAGTATGAATGACATGCTATATGAAGGGCAGAGGAAAATAGACACCAGGAGAAAAACATACAGAATTAACATCAAAGAGTGAAATCTGGTCCAAATTCCATAACCTGCTTCTTTGTCTCTCCAGGTTGGTGTCACAGTCATTCAGGAGGCCTCGGGCACTGCTTTATTCAGGGGCTTATGTACTTGTGAAGCTGTAACGCCTCTCACTCCTGCATGCTCTCTCACTTTCTCTCACTCTAAATAATCACTTGTGGGCCTTACATTTCTTTCCTATAAAAAATCTTTAATGATTTTACAGTTATAATACATGTTGACAGTATAAAATTAGAAAACCCAATTAAGCCTAGATAAGCAAACTAAAATCATCATTAAACCTAGTACTCAGAGACTACCACTCCTAACATCTGGTGCTTATCCTCCCACACTTTTCTCCTCTGTTATAACATTTTCAACAAAAATAAAATTATAAAATCACCCACAATTGTTTTCTAAGTTCTAAAATAGGTAAAATCGCAAGAATACACGTTGATTACTTTCTGGTATGATCTTAGCAAAATAAGTAAAGCATTAGAGATAATTGGACCTTAAACCAAAGCCATAAAATAATTATGATGTGAGAACTGAACTCTCTCTAGCCAATCCATGGTTTATTATCAAGATGAGCAGAATGAACTAGCAAATAAAGAAATCCCTTACTAACTAAAAATAGAACACCATCACTCAGCCAGGTCATATGAGACAGTCCAGTCCATAGACGGAGCTTTAAGCAGACTACAAACATATGTGGTTGACACATTCAGGGTGACACAATGGAAAAGAGTTGAGGCTGAATTGTTGTGGGCTGGGCATGGTGGCTCACACCTATAATCCCAGCACTTGGGAGGCCAAGGCAGGCAGATCGCTTGAGCCCAGGAGTTTGAGACCAACCTGGACAACACGGCAAAACCCCATCTCTACATGAAATGCAGAAATGAGCCAGTTGTGGTGGCTCATGCCTGTAGTTCCAGCTACTCCTCAGGAAGCTGAGGTGGGAGAATCACCTGAATCTTGTTGGGGGGTCAAGGCCGCAGTGAGCTGGGATTGCACCACTGCACTCCAGCCTGCGCGACAGAGCGAGACCCTGTCAAAAGGAGAGAAGAGGGGTGGGGAGGGGAGGAATGGGGAAGGAGAGGAGAAGAGGGAAACAGGAGGGGAAGGGGATGGGAGGGCAGGGGAAGGGGATGGGAGGGCAGGGGAAGGGGATGGGAGGGCAGGGGAGGGGAAGGGGATGGGAGGGCAGAGGAGGGAAAGGGGAGGGAAGGGGAGGGGAGGGGAAAGGAAGAGAGAGGAGGGGAGGGGAGAGGAGGCAGAGAGAGAGATGTGCATGAAGCGGAGATGCAACACACCACTGGCCATTTGTTATGTGCATCCCTGTGTCTCACTGGACTGGGAGCTCTCAGCAGGTATCTTATTCCTCTCTTTTATCCCCAGTGCCTAGTACTTAGGAAGGATTTGCTCATTAGGGGCTATCCCAGAAGCAGCTGAGCTGAAATTGGACAGGCAGGGACAAGTCTGCATTGTGCATGTTACAAAAAAGATGAAAATGACCTTCTCTAGTTATAACTGTCCCACTGTGATTGAGGCAAAAGCCATCCTGGATATGTCACAGGTAAATGTTTGTAAATAAGCAGGATATACTTGGGAGGCTGAGGTGGGAGGATCCTTTAAGCCCAGGGTTCCAACCCTGGACAACATAGTGAGACTCTGACTCAAAAAAAGAAAAAGAAAAAAAAAAGCCAGATAATTTTAGGGTTGTAAGCATCCTTAACTCGATTTCTTAACATAGACACATAATATTGATTTTCAAACTCCCAGCTGAATACTTTTCCCCTAAAACATACTGTTTCCAAGGTTAATGTGTGTTATGAAAGATAAAAATGTATGGGAGATAATTATATGAGAGACCTGATGTGGCAGATTAATTGCAAAATGGCCCTCAATTCTCAGCTCCTCTTTGTATCCATTCCCTCTGATATCTGACTTTGCAACTTCTCCCATCAAGAGGTAGGGTCAATTTCCCCATCCCTTGAACCTGGATTGGCTTTATGACTTGCTTTGAAAACAGGATACAGGGGAAGTGAAAGTGTGTCAGTTCTGAGACTAGGTCTCCAAAGGTCTTATGAGCTTCTCCTCTCTCAGAACTCTGCCTGCCAACAAGCTGGCCAGCTGGATGATGAGACACATGTGGTTGTGTGGCTTGGCCACCTCATCACTCCAGCTGACAGTCGGCCAACCAGCAGACATGTGAGTGAGGGCACCCTCAACCAGCCGGCTCTGAGCCACGCTGTCATGTTAGCACAGATGCATGGCATTTCAGCAAAGAATTAGGGAAATGCAAATTAAAGCCATAGAGGTATCAATACACACCTATCAGAATGGCTAAAATAAAAAATCACAACCCCAAATGTTGGTCAGCATGCAGAGAAACAAAGTCACTTTTACACTACAAGTGAGAATGTAAAATGGTACAACCACTGTGGAAAGCATTTTAAAAGTTTCTTATAACACTGAACATGCAATTACTTACTAGTACATTCTTGGTCAAACATGTATGACCTTTATTTTCATCCAGCCAAATGAAAACCTATATTCAAACAAAAACCTGTACAGGAACGTCCATCACAACTTTATTCACAGTAATCAAAAACTGGAAAACAACACAGAAGTCTCTCAGCAGATTGGTTGGGCGCGGTGGCTCATGCCTGCAATCCCAGCACTTTGGGAGACCAAGGTGGGCAGATCACTTGAGGTCAGGAGTTCGAGACCAGCCTGGCCAACATGGTTGAAACCCTATCTCTACTAAAAACACAAAAATTAGCCAGGTTTGGTGGTACACGTCTGTAATCCCAGCTACTCTGGAGGCTGAGGCAGGAAAATTGCTTGAAGCTAGGATGCAGAGGTTTTAATGAGCCAAGATCACGCCACTGCACTCCAGCCTGGGTGACAGAGCAAGACTCCATCTCAAAAAAAAAAAAAAAAAAAAACAATAAATGTTTAAAAACCTGGATTACTCCTCAGCAATAAAATGGAACGAATTATTAATGTACACAATAACTTAGATAAATCTCCAGGTAGTTATGCTGAGTGGAAAAAAAGACGATCTTGAAAGGCTGAGCACTGTGTTTATAGAACATTCTTGACATTACAAAATTATAGAAATGGTGAACAGATCTGTTGCCAGTTCACAGACAGAGGAGGGACAAGAAGAGAGGGAGGTGGGTGTGCACAGAAGGGCAGCATGCGGATCCTTGTGGGATGGAAATGTCCTGTATCTACGTCAGTATCCTAACTGTGATATTGCACTACAGTTTTGTAAGATATGACTATTTGGAGAAACTAAGTAAAAGGAATCTCTCTGCATTATTTATTACAGCTGTGTAGGAATCTATATCTCAAAATAAGTTTAATTTAAACTAATTACCTCAATGGCTTTGGGCAGGTTACTAATCCTCTCTAAGCTCTGGTTTCCTTATCTGTAAAATGGGGAAAAATAGGACTTAATGAGGCTTAAATTAGATGATTAAATGATGTTTACAGCATTCTTAGTGCATGATTCATGTTTAATACATGTTATTGTTGATAATATTTGTAGTAATTGTAACAAGTAATAGTCAATAAACATAGTCATAAATTTTATTTGTTAAAGTCCTACCAAATTTGGCAGGGATGGTAGCAAGGCAGACAGCAGTCTGAGAGGATGCTCTGTTTGCTCAAGGTCCAGATAAACAGCTCTACCTTACAAACAGCTAGAGAATGAAGCAGAAAGTTAAGTAAGTGAAAACCTGGCCCCTGGACCCTGGACAAGATATGTTTTCTTTTTCTTTTCTTTTTTCTTTTTTTTTTGAGACTGACTATCTCTCTGTCACCCAGGCTAGAGTGCAGTGGTGTCATCTCGGCTCACCCCAACCTCTGCCTCCTGGGTTCAAGCTATTCTTCTGCCTCAGCCTCCCAAATAGCTGGAATTACAAGCACTTGCCACCATGCCCGGCTAATTTTTTGTATTTTTAGTAGAGACAGGTTTCACTGTGTTAGCCATGTTGATCTCAAACTCCTGACCTCAAGTGATCCACCTGCCTCAGCCTCCCAAAGTTCTGGGATTACAGACATGAGCCACTGCTCCCAGCTGCTAGAACTGATCAGTTTCTATAAAGCTATGTAAGTAAACACATATCCAAAGAGTCATAGAACCTTGGAGTTAAATTAGAACTTAACCTCACTGAACTTTTTCAACCCCTCATGCTATACTGAAAGTCTCTACAATATCTGATAAAGTTGTTTTCTTAACTTCTAGTGATGAAGCCACTATCTTGTAGAGTAAAATATAATTGTTTAACTCTAAATCAGAGGATGACACTCTAAACTGCACATCAGAATCATTTGATAAACATTTTAAAAATAAGAGTTTAATGATTTTCAAAGGTATGACTTTTTTCATCACCTTGGAACATGTCTCTTCAGTGTGTGGATATAGGCAACACTTAAAGATACTGTATTTACTTCTTGAATGATGTCTGAATCCAGCCAGAGTACAGCATAATCAAGCTGCACCATATTAGGGCATATCCACCCACCCATCCATTCATTCAACAAATAATTACTGAGCATCTTCTATGTGTTAAGACACCATGTTAGATTCTGGAGCTACAACTGTAAGCAAGAGTGGCAGAGTCTCTGCCTTCATAAAACGTCTATCAAGAGAGGAAAATAACTGCTTGATTATCACAAAATTATGCACAATGGTGGGGATTAAGGGGGAGCTTTGGGAATACCTCACAGGATGTAGAAGCATCTACTTGTCTGAAAGGTTATCAACAATAAGACTCTCTTCCCTATAGGAATACACTGAGAAAATATAGATCAACTCTTTTTTCATTAGATAATGAAAAGAAACACCTCATTTGTCTGCCATCATGAAAGAATATCCTGGTCTAAGTGCACTTTGTAGAAGGTTAGAATGTATCACCTTGTACTAAAAGTTTATTGAACATTTCTAAAACCAAGTCCTTCTAAAATGCAATATTAGGCACTGCCCTGAATCACTAAAATAGACAAATGATTGTAATTTACACTATTTTCAGTGGCTCCTGGTAATCCTCATGAATGTTAGTACTATGTATTTATACCAGGAAGACACGGAACTCTCTGAGGGATGTACAGGAACAGACCTCCTGCTGCATGCTGTCCCCCGCCATCTGTCCGTGCCCTCCCCCGAATGCCTGGAACCCAGGGTGTGCAGGTTTGCCCCCACACTAAACATCCCTGGATCAGTGATGCATTCTATTCTCTTTAGGGCCCGCTGATTCCACTAGCACTTGTCCACACTGCCCGCCTCTGCCATCATTCCTCCCTTCTAATCTGCTCTCTTCAGCTAAATTGTTCCTCTCCTTGCATTTTATAAGCTGGAACATAAATAAAAATTTCCAAGGGAATCCAAACAACAGTCATCATATATAAATTTAAAGTAAAAAGACTCTTTGCCCAAAACAAAGTTCACAGGCACAGAATTTGTGGAAAATATTTTCAGTGGGACAAGAGGCACTGCGCTTTCCTGACTTTACTTCCAGGATCACAAATATTCCAAAAGCATTAAGTGGAAAAAAAAAAAAAAAAAAAAAAAAAAAAACAAGCAAACAAGCAGATGCCACCTGCCTGGCAGTGAGCATTATGTCAATTATGATTATGATTATATAGAATTTTCCCTAGAGGAAGCTCAAACATTTGTACTACTATCTCCTTTGATTTCCCCAAATTCCTGGGATACGAAAAAAGGCAAGTACAATTATTACTATTTTGAGAGGGAAGCTGAGACCACCAAGATTCTAAGTGAGCTGCCGAAAGTCACAGAAAGGGGTCTGAGAGTGCTCCTGCCTTCCTGTCCTGATTGTCCTTCCAGGAAACAATGCTCCCAGAGCAGAGATGCCCACGACACACCTAATTTTCCCCTCAGGTATAGAAAAATTAAGGCAAGAGAATGCAAATTCCTCAGCACTAAAACCAGTGAACATTTTTAACAGACATTTTCAATCTGAAGGAAACCACTTTTATTTCATACCAAAACACATGGAACTACCTCAGGCGACAAAGAATAATACCCTCACGTTTCTAAATCGCCACATTGGACTCTTCACCTTTCCAAACACCTTGAAATTACTTCGGATAAATGCAGTAACTCTCAGAGCACTTTTCATACAGAGAAAGAACACAGTTCTGTGAGAGTATAAAAAACTACCTACACACTTCCACAGAAATGACTCTGCATTAGCATGTTACAAATATCAACTCCCTGCCCACCATTTCTGGATGTCTGCTCACTTTTCAGCATGAGACTAGATTGTTTTCAGAAGAATTTCATTCTGTTGGGAGAGGCCTTTCCTTGCTCTTCAACTCAAGGGACTGTGGGTCCTCTTTCTTCGCCTCTGCATCTGCTAAATCTACTCAGGATTCTTGGAATATAACATTTTAAAGTGCTCACCATGTTCTTGCTGCTTTAAGCCAAATCTGTGTCTCCTTCCAGCTCCAATTAGTAAAATATTACAAACTTTTACAGGAACGGAATTGGAAGCATCATTCCAAGTAGTCAGCAGAACAGGAAGAGAAAGAGCAACAAAAACAATAAAACAGAATAAAATAAAAGTGTGTCTCTGCTTTTCTCTAGGGTCATGCTGCCTCTTCCTACAAATCTAATTAATGCATATTCTCCTTGTCTGCTTTTTCTAAACCATGTGTCCTATAACACTGGACTTACTGGTACAAGGAGAAGGGTAATGTTTAATGTGCATGGGTGTATCTGAGATGGATAGGGCTGCTGAGAGATGTCTTGAGGGATAGCTCAGTGTTGGCAAAAGTCTGAAGAATTCATCTGGCAACATCTCGATCAAGTGGGAAACTCATAAATTAAAGCAGCTCAGGGGCAATTTAAACTTCATTACCCAAGTCGGTCTGGAGCTCGAGGATGAATGTAAACTACAGATGTAGCCATTTCCATTTCCTCTAAGCAAGCCTCTCCCTCCAATTTTCCCATTGCTCCCTGTGCTGTCAACAGCCTACTGTTGAGAAGAGGGAAAGGTGTGCAGGTTGGGAGCTATTATTCATTCCACAGGACAGCCACGTCTCAGTTTTCTCAGATAATTAGGGACAGGTAAATTAAGCTTCACAATCCGATTTGAGTTTCTTATCAATTTTCTCACGTATATAGTTAACTATGAGATAAAATTTGAATTTAACTCCCTACGATTGTCCCTCTTAAGTGGTAGTACTAGTAAGCATCGCACTAATCAAAACACAATATAGAAAGAGATGGAGAAGCACAACTTAAGTCTCTAGCCTCCAGTAAATGTAAGCCAGTGGCATCCATTTTCACCAGATGAAAGTTAATAATCCGGGACAAGCACTCACTCGGAATCCTAGAGTACTGAAAATGCACTCGTGGTAGCCAACTGTGGGAATCAGGCAAGATATTTACTTCTTACTATTGACAATGCAAAACAATGCTTAGTCTACCTAAAGTCAGAATATACTTTTTAAAAAGAAAGTGTCACATATGAAGCCTCTGAGGCATTACAAGAAATATTTATGGGAAATTTCTATATTTGTTAATGTAATTAGAAAGGTGTCTAAGTGATTCAATCCATTCTTAATTAGTCCTACTAATGGGAGTTAATCAATGCAATGGATAGCCGAAAAAGGCAAACTGTGTAGTTTAAATATGGCTAATAAATTTACTCTCTTTATTAATGGTATATGATGCATTGAATCTTCTTCATATTTAACTGAATTCATCATTTTTGAAGAAGTTGAAAATCTTAGAAAATAATTGTATTCAACCTTCTTACTTTTCATCCAAGGGAAGTTAGGCTTAAAATGTTTCAGGCAATTACAGTTTGCTAAGCAGAAGAGTTAGGCCTTGTCTTTGTCTGGGCTGCAATAACAGGATACCATAGATTAGGTGGCTTATAAACAATAGAAATCTATTTCTCACAGTTCTGGAGGCTGGCAAGCCCAACATGAGGTGCCAGCAGATCTGGTGTCTGGTGAGGGCCCACACCCTGGCTCATAGACGGCTGTGTTCGTACTGCATTTTCAGAGTGTAAAGGGGACAAGGGAGTGCTCCTGGCTCTTTTACAAGGCACTAAGCCTGTTCATGAGACTCCTGCCTTCATGATCTAATCACCTGTGGATTAGGATTTAAACATAGATTTTTGGAGGACACAAACATTCAGTCTATAGCAGGTCTTAATCTAAACATTCCAAACGACATCATGAAGTGGAGCTATGAGGACTCTATTCAAAACAAGTCTGAAAATCAACTAGTTGCTTCAGTGTTTTCCCACTCCAACCCCAACCTTAGTTCAACCCTCAAGCCTCCTTCACTTCCCAAAATACTAGAAACGAATACCTCTGAGAACTTACTAAGTACAATGTCAGATTGATTTAATACTCCAACTTGAATAGAACTTCATTCCATATTATCTATTGGAATGTCCTATTATCTTTCCATAGCAGTTGATTGACATCTTCCCTGAGAAAGTAAGCAATTAGCAATTTTGAGCTAAAGAAAACATTACTGAAAATGTTGCTAGCCTAGAATAAGGAAAAAAAAAATTTAGATCAATAATGCGTGTGGAACAACATAACATAAAATGTGAACGCTATCTAGAAAAAGAGTTACATGTATTATCACAGATATATAAGATGCATAGAGAATTTGTGTCCTAGACCTATGAGAATTTATCTGATTCCTGAAGAATCCCAAAGGAGATTCCACAGCTTTTCACAATATTCCCAGGTAGCACAGTTTAATGTTTACCTCTCTTACCACCGACATAAAACACCTATGTAAAACCTGCCTACCGCAGCTTAATAGGCATACTGTTTATTCTAATTTTGCCAAAACGAGGTTAGTGAAGATTTAAACAGGGGATACAGTGCCTCTTAAGTGTCACCCAGTATAGCTCAGTGACACTTCAGAGGTAAAGTCTAGCTTGTCTTAACTGCAGTCACAACCCTGAAACATCTACAAAAACATATTCTAACAAAAAATTAAAATGATTGGAGAGTTAGAGAAATCCTTAAGATGTTTGTGAAAGAAAACTGCTTGGACAGAGGGCCTTATATTCCACAATGAAACATCCTCACAAAGGCAGCTAAGAAATGAGCGCACTTGTAACAGCACAACCAGGCGCCAGGATAATTACGATGGAAACACTTTATTTCAAATCATGAAAAGAGTTACACTTGATCTTCTTGTTAGCAGAGGCTGTGCAGACAGCAACATTTACTGTGAAATGTAAGGGCAGATAACAGCTGATTTGAAAGGGGATTGTGTAAATCGAGTTAAAGAGCAACTTTAGAAGATTATTTTCAATTACTAAGATAACATCATGGCTCTCAGAAAAAAAAAATGGAAAGGTTTGTTCTTTACACCACATACAGTGTACAAAATCTAACAAAAACGCCTGCTTTCAAGCAATAATATCAGCTAACAGCTAATATGCCTTACTTTATCCTCCTTCAAGTTGTTTTCAATTATTTCTAACATTTCCTCATGTCTGTGAACAAAAAAGTCACTTTTCAGTCAGAAGAAACAGCTTAAAAAACACCATCTCCTTCAAAATAATCACTAAAGCTTTTATATTTGCAAGTGCCAAATATACATAATCTGTGAACCCTCTAAACTAGGGCTAAGGTCATGAGGTAAGAGTGCTTGCAACTTGGGGTTGATTAAAATGAAATTTGCTTCACTGGCAGAACACTTAAATGAGAATGTCTGGGCCTTAGCCCCCACTCACATCACCTTAACTGATCCATAGGAACACACACCGATTTGTACATGGACCAAATGCTAGCTATACCTCTGGCTTAAATGGATAACCTTGCCAAGGTGAAACTCCTAGTTGTCATATTCCTCAACATGGCCTGTTTAGAGCGTGCTAATGATGTATTTAGGGGGAAAAGAACTAAATAACAAAGAACCTAGTCTAAAGGAAAAACATCAAACTGGGAAGCAGAAAAACCTGTACCTTTCCGACTCTGTCATTTACAACTGATATGACCTTTCCAAACCTCATCTTCCTGTACTCTCCACATGTTCTCAACATCCCACTCACTTAATAGTATGCTCCCTAGACATACTGTGTTCTTCTGTGTCTCTGCTTTGAATGACCTTCTCCACCCGGAGAGCCCCTGGAGCCTAGCTTAATTCCCTTGTCTATGAACGGCACCCCAACTCCCTTGTCAGAATTAATCTGACACCCTGCTGTGCACTCTTCCAATGCTTGATAACTATTTGCTTCCTAATGCTGATCACACACTGTTAGTTATCTATAGCTATCCATTCCTCAAGTAGCTTAAGTGCTCCTCCAGGGCAGGGACCATCTCATCTTTGTATATTCAGAGCTGCAGTAACATTAGGAAGCACTCAGTAGACACTTATGAAATAAACAATGAATCAAGGAAGGAAGGAATGACAAACTGACTTCACCAACTTTCAATTTCATCACCTTTATAACAGGGAACATAATCATTACCCAGTTCATTCAGAAATCATAGTGATCAAAAGATGCAATGATGCTTTTCACATTGCTAGGTAATGATTATAATAAAGATAGTAATGTTAAAAAGTCATAACATACAAATAGAGTATGATGTCTTCACATACAGTCTGCCTATACTCAATTTCAGTATCTTCTCATAAAAAGAAATTTAAATTTTAGCAAAAGGGGAGAGTTCATTGTACAAAAAGTATTCTTATGACACTAAAACTAAACCTCTAAAAGACAAAAGAATCATTAGCCATTTTATATGTGCTTCTCCTTCCCATCGATTAGCTGCATTTTTCTGCTTGGACATGTGGCTTGATACAGATTCTACTCTGTGATATGCACTGGACACTGCATATTCCACTCCTGTGTTGCCACCTCAAAACATTCTAAAAGAAAAAAAAAAATGCATTTCTCTGGAAAAACAGGTCCCTGATGCACTAAAGGACTGAGGCAACTCTTTGAAGAAAACAAAAGGTAACCGAGGGATCCTGAAGGTGCACAGGAGCAGTGATAATGATCTCATATTTCAACCGTAGGTAACTGAGGACTGTACGTTAAACATTTTCCTCCAAAGATCTATGTTCTTTCTAACCAAAACACTTTCTGGTCACAGAGAGAGAAAGAATTATCTTATTTGATTAAGACTATTGCTGTAACAATAAATCCTAACACAATTCATTCACCTGAGGAAGCACAGTATCCTAGCCATGCACTCAAGCCAAAGCACCACAATTGTCCCAGCCCCCGGGACAATGGGGTAGTGCACTGCTATAGCTCAACTGTAGAAAGGTAAACTTTGGAGCACTGAAGTCTAAAAACTCATACAGGGAACAGTTATGAGCTTGTATTTCATGATTATTTTAAGACGACAAATAATTAAAATTATATGCAAGTCCCAATGTTCCCATTGCTCAGAAGAGTAAAACAGACTTGGTTTCTAAATTTGTAGACACAGACAAGGTCAAGCTACGGACAGTCAAAAACCATGCAAAAAATTAAACTAATTTCATCATGGAACAGAAGAATGGGAATTGAGAATTCTCACTAAAAGGATGAAAAGGATATCCCAGCTGCAAGTTATCATAAGCTAGTTGGCCCATCATCTGCCCAGCTGCAGCTGTATCCAACTCTCAGCTCACCCAAAGAGATTCACGCTCTCATAGTGCCAAAATGAATGTCTCTCTTAAAAAAAAAAAATTGCCCAATTGAAAATAACTCTCTAATCTGCATCCTTTCAATAGAAGTGAAGTGCACTTCACCAACACAGAGCACAGGCATCTTGAATTAGCAGAGAACTATTTTTAACACATGAAGGATAAGATATGAAATTAGTTTCACGGGGAATGAGAACCTTGGAGATTATTTACTTTGCCTTAATTACTCTGACTCACCATTAATTTAGCTTTCCTAGGGTACTAAATATTTCACGCTAAGATTTTCAGACTAAAGAGACAGGAGCAAAAATTTGGAGCACTGGAAGTTTGCAGTGGTATCTTCCACACTGAAACACAGATGTCCCCATTGGGCAGCGAAGGCCATTCAAGTATGCACTGCTCAATGACATTTTTAGTTACTGTTTCTGTGTTGTTTTCAACCTTGGGATCAGAACCTGTGCCCTGAAGTATGCAGGGAGCCAAGCTTTATGCAGCTTCTGTTTTACTCCTCAGCCAACAATATCACCAGTGTTCACAGCTACTCCCAGCAACTGCCAAATAGGGCAGACAGCAATTGCCTCACGCCAAGGAGGGAAAAGTTTAGACTGTGCATTAAAAGAAAGTTTCTAACAATCAGTGCAATTGGGCAATGAAGTCAATTCCCAATAAAGGTGACTAAGGAGACAGTACAGCAGATATTCTGTAATGGGTTCATTAAAGCATCAGTGGGAAATAATGCACTCAGCTCCCACCAAAGCACTTACAGTGAGCAGGGTCTGTCATACACAGCTGGGCATTTGCCAAAGCCCTCTACTCTCCCCCGTGGCTCTTAATCAGTTGTCCACTGGCAGACACCACAAATATGGGCACTGCATAGCAGCCTGCAGGAGCCTGAGGAGAGCAATACACTGGATGCCAGATGCAATACCAGACTCACTAGGACCACTCAATCTGTCAGTGCCCTCCAGCTCCACCTGGCATTCAGCAGTTAGAGATGAGGAGGAGGGAGAGAGACTAAGAGAGTGTGTGGGGGGGGGGCTTCTTTTAGTGGATGCCCACAAATAACTGTTCCATACTCTAAATGTCAAATGAACTGGTTCTGTATTACATAACTCCATTCCAGTGAGCTTAAGCCATATTTTTCCCCACTAAGTACTCTACAACCTAACATTTTCTTTTTTATATACATATATTTTCACTCTGATAAAGTTGTGCTTCATTTATATTGTGCTTTTCTTCCTTTTTGATTACTGTTTAATTGTTCTATATCCTTCTAGCATTCTGAACCCAAATAAACATAGTATACAAGTTCAGACATCTCCAAATCTCCACCAATCAAATTTTCTGTAATGAACATATGCTTCAATAATAAACATTTCTAGGCTGAGTGTGGTGGCTCATGTCTATAATCCAAGCACTTTGGGAGGCTGAGGCAGGAGGATCACTTGAGGCCAGGAGTTTAAGACCAGCCTGGGCAACATAGTGAGATCCTGTCTCTGCAAAAAAAAAAAAAAAAAAAAAAATTTAAAAAACTACCCAGGCATGTTGGCACATGCCTTGCAGTCTTAGCTCCTTGGGTAGCTGAGATGGAGATCACTTGAGCCCAGGAATTCGAGGTTACAGTGAGCTATGATTGTGCCACTGCACTCCAGACTGGGCAACAAAGCAAGATACTGCCTCTTAAAACATAAATAAATATTTAATTTGATAATAATAAGTACTAACATTTCTTTAGCATATTTATAGCTTTAAAACATATACATGCCATATTACTTTATCTCGTCTATTTTTACCACTTGGCCTCTTTCCATGTTTCTCATGCTCATGAATACTCCCAACTAGCAGTCATTTTTCACAAATAAGCCTGTTGCCTTTGTCATTGTCGATCCGATTTCTTTGTCTGCCTAGGTCAGAAACCTTACTTGGGCCGTTTACACTTGCAGTCACTTATCATTTACAATTATTAGGTGAATCTCTCCAATGCCATTATCTCAATTTCAATACTTAACACTGTATTGCTTATTTTCTCGTATCAGTTAAAATAAAAGAAACAAATTGCCATTAGTTAATTTATATTTGGGGAGAAAAGAAGCAACATGGTGAACAATGTGGCAAAGGAAGGTGTTCAGAACTCTTGCTTCTTCTATTTGTCAGCTATCACAGTGGGCAAGTTACTTAATCTATGCTTTGGCTTCCTCTTACTGTCATTAAAAAGGTTGCCATGAGGATTGAATAGGATGACATATGCAACTGTGCCTGAAAATACTCAAAAGACATTACCCACAACACTGAATCTTCTGCTAGGTTTCTGTCTAAATGCCCTTCTCCTTCACATTAATAAAGGCTACTATGGCAAATAGCACCCCTCTGCCACCAGGTCCCTGCAAGTGAGCCACCCTAATGAGCTTCCCCATTCACTTCCTCAAAAGGATGACCAAGGCACACTCAGAGCTGCTACCCCAGAAATCACTGACTTCTAAGTTTTTTGTTTTGTTTTGTTTTTTTAACTAAATTCAACTGCAAGAATTTCAGAAAAACTACAGTTGAGAGCAGAGAGTAATTGCATAGATGGCCATTAGCTCCAAGCACTTTCAGTTATGCTTCACTGGTCTTTATATCCTATATTGGAATGGGGAAGTAGATAGTAACAGACTGACTGCAGAGCAAGCATGTGTTGACAGCAAGATACAGGTGGCCACTCAGGGGCTCCCAAATAGTCTATCTCTAGGCCATCGCCCACCAAGCACTAGGCTTACAGCTGGTAGAATACATTCCTCTCCATCCCTTTCTCTTTGCTTTCCTCGTGAAACACTTAAAAACCACAGGAGCTTTGATTAACCTCAAATGATGTCACTTCCAATTTGTCTTGCTCAGAGAAATTGTGACACCTGAAATTCTGCTTTAATTCTGAAGCCTCCACTTAGGTTCGGAGACTAAAAAAAAAAAGCTCACAATAGGCAGTTGAGGGATATCAACGCATAATTGGCAATAGTGTAGTTTCATGGCTTAGATGGCTTATGTAAAATGCAAAAGGGGCATATCTTTTGATCCAGCAATTTCTCTAATAAGAATTTACCCAAATGAGATAATTGCCCAAGTGTAAAATGGTGTACATACAAGTATGCCTAGAGCAGCAATGAATTTTAGAATGAAACATTGGAAACAAATGTCTATTCATAAATCTAGAGTAAACTCTAACAAACACCATTAGCTGCCTAGTCAGCGAGGCATTTCCCCTTCTTCTCTAACAAAACTCTTAGTTTCCAATTCATGAAGTTTGGATGAAGTTAGTGTATGCTTCTACCCAGATCTGAAATAATGAGAAAAATGGCATTCCCCCGGTCATATGACCTATAATGGTGTAAGTAGAAGGAGTTAAAGAAGAGAAGCTCTTTTTCTCTGGAAAGTTGGTGTGCTCCTAGAGATGCAGAAATTTTGCTACCATTAGGAGTATGAAAAGAGTAAGAAATAGAAAACTATAAAGAAAGAAATCCTATATTCTGATTAAATTATGCCTGAATCCCCTATCCACTGGATTTTTCAGTATGTTCTACTTATGTTAGTTTGCCATGGGAAATGTATTACAATGAAAGGCATTAAATAAAAGTATTCAAGGCATTAAAAAATTTGTTGACATGGAGAGAGGCCCATTATATATTATTATGAAAAATGGATTATATAACAGTACATACAATGAAAATCTCATTTATTTACTTTATCTGCATATAGTATATGTATGTATGTACACACACACACATACTCAGAGATATACCTGGATATGTCAAGAACGGTTATCTCTAGTAGGAATTCTGAGGAATTTTACTTTCTTTTTGTGTTCTTCTACAGTGTTTACCCTGGTGCAACAACATGCATTTTTGTGGGAGAAAAATACGCTTCTAAAAACTGGCTATTTACTGATTCTGTCTGTCTCTAGTGTAAAATAAAGGGATGGCTTTGCTTCATATCCCTCTCCAAACTTAAGTGTTCCAGGAGAAAAAAAAAAATCAAGAAAACTAGCCAGGCAGTCAAATTATTATTTCATTATAAAACTCCATGATGAAGCAATGAAACCCCTTTCAGATCTGAATTTATACATGCTGAAAAAGAAACACAGCCAGCGGCACCTCAGTGTCTTTCTAGAAGAGTGGAAATAACATTAATCAAAATGAAACATCCTCCAGAAGCTGAACACTTCCTATCCCAAAAAGAGAGAATCCAAGGCGGGAGGGCAGAGTCACAGGCAGAGCAATGACACAGCTGCCTCCAGAGAGGGCAGGAACCTTTGAGGCCACGTAAAAGTTGCAAAGGGGTTCTGAGCGCTATCATATGAGACAGATGGTGCCTCCCTGACTGTCGCTAGGTATCCACACCTTTTTTTGTGTGGGATAAACCCCCAAGGACCTAACCCACTCCTCAGTAAAGAAGCCTCATTCTAGTCACTCCAGGCTCTCCAAAAGTAATAGTTTCAAGGAAACTAGAAGACTAGATGTTCTCTGTGACGTCTTTCAGTTCTATAACTATAACTTAATTAATTAAGTACATTACATATATTTTGTAAAGAAAGAGTCTTTGAAAGATTTTTGAAAAACATGGGTTAGAGACATCTGAGTGCTGTAGATTCAGGCTGGAAGTGACAGGTCTAAGAGGTAACGCTGGGTTTAGAAATATCCGCCAAAGGCAAACAGAAGTCAAAGATAAAATCTCTATTTGTTTACTGGTGATTTTTTTACCAGAGTTTGTAGAATCTTCCCAAAAAGGTCTCAAAAACTCTGGCTTCTAAAATCAGTTCATTGGTGTGATATCTCTTTAAAGTAAAAAGAATCTTATAGATACAAAGTAACTGCAAAGATAGTAGGATACTTTCCATCAGTTACAAGTTAATTTCGAGCAGTTATTTGTTGCTTTTACAATAAATTACAACACTAATTACATTGTATTTCATGATACTGGCATTATTCACAGTCAGACACTATTTTGTTCTGAGAAAGCCATGGTACTAAAAGAAAATAATCTAAAATAAACACCAAGTATCAAATTGTCTATACTACATGTTGGCTTTGGGATCAAGTTAAAGATGCCTCCCCAAAAAGCGTTCCTCCCACTCAAAATTACAAGCATGCACTATGCTATCCATTTGTCTATTCTGTGTCTGACTCTAACTCCCTCCTGCCTAGATGGACTGTTGGCAGCCTTCAATCCTACAGAGCATAAACATGGGAAAGAAGTTCCCAGCACTTTGGGGGGCCGAGGCAGGTGAATCACCTGAGGTCAGGAGTTCAAGACCAGCCTGGCCAACATGGAGAAGCCCTGTCTCTACTAAAATACAAAGAATTAGCCTGGCATGGTGGTGCACGCCTGTAATCCCAGCTACTCGGGAGACTGAGGCAGAAGAATTGCATGAACCCAGAAGGCAGAGGTTGCAGTGAGCTGAGATTGTGCCACTGCACTCCAGCCTGGGTGACAGAGCAAGACTCTGTCTCCAAAAAAAAAAAAAAAAAAAAAAAAGAAAAAAGAAAAAAAAAAAAAGGAAAGAAGACAATACTGAATACCGAGTGGTTCTCAAACTTCATTTCCAACACGAATCCTTCACGGACTATCTTCAGTGTTCGGCATCAGTAGCTTGAGATGGACTGCTAGCTGTAATTTTTAAAACAACCTAGATAGATCTGAATAGTGTACAGATCGACCTTTCGGAAACAATGATGTAGATCATTACAAGGGGATTTTGTCACTTACAGATAATCAAACCTGATTCTATAACTCTATTCTGGATCATTCTACTCTTCTCTACATTTATGGTCACTATTCTTGTCCCTTGTCCAGGAACCCACCACCATCTATTCCTGCACTTGAAAATAATTTCCAAATTAGTTCTCTTGTTTCTAGTCTTGCCCTCTCCAATCTCTTCTCCGGAAACTTGCCAGAAGGGTTTTATGTATTACAAATCAGACCACTTCACTTCCCTTAAAACCCTTCAATGACTGCTTAAGGAGTATAGAATTTCACTTTGTTGGCTGCACAATATTGTGAATATACTAAATGCCACTGAATTGTTCACTTTAAGATGGTTCATTTTGTGTCATGTGAATTTCACTTCTTTTTTTAAATGGCAGACAAAAGCAAAAGCAAAAACACTTCAGTGGCTCTCCATTGCACATAGGAGAAAATCCAAAGTCCCTAGCATGGTTTATTAGGTCTGGCATAATTGAGTCCTAACCTCCACCTCAGCAACCTTGTTCCCACCACTGTTCACCCTTTCTCTCTATACTCTCCAGCCACACGGGTCTCCTGGTTTCTAAAAGCCAAGCTTTCGCTTATCTGGGCTTCATACTTGGGACTCTCACCTGGATAACCCCAACCACCCTTCTGGTAGGAATTTATAAATTACTCTCCCATATATGCCTCCTCTGACCACTTCCCCTTCATTATGCCCTTTCAGAGAAACCCGGTTTTTTCAAAGTACTTATCATAAGATCCAATTACATAATTACTGTTCGGTTTATCTGTTTGATGTCTTTTCCAGTAAACTGTAGACTCCCAAGACAGGAATGCTGCCTATTTTGTTTACCACTATGTTCCCAGCATCTTGTGTGAACTTGGCACAACAAATACCTATTCATCAGGCACGCACAATGAATATCTAGCATGCTTTTCTCCAAAAACATTAAATCTCTACCGCAAAATGATTAAAGGACTATAATTGCAATATCATATGAAAATTAAAATTTTATAGTTATTCTAAAATTCATAATAACTAGATGAGAAAACTCAGAAACTTCTTAGAATCAACTCAATAGAGTGCCTCCACCAAGCACAGAAAACAGCTTCTCTGACTTCTAGCACCTGCTTTGTGATGCTTGATAGAATCAAGTCTCTAATGCCCAAGAAAATTCCACTTAAAATTCCACTTCTTCATGCCACAGCACATTACTAAGTAACAAGGAAAGAAACATAGTGTACATCTCTGCAGAAAGATACAATTGAAATGGATAAAAGACTAGAATTCAGAAGGATGTCAGGAGAAACTGTTAGCTGCTTTCACACAGGCATGACTTTCTTGAAAAAGGGTGTATAGAGTACTATCAGAAAATAAGGGCCCTGGACTTAGTCGGTTCTGAGAGATAAAGAAAAAGGAAAATGGAGGAGAAACTCACATAAAGGCAGGCATAATTGGTGTTTTGTTACTAAACAAACTGCTCTTCAGTGATTATAGGTGTGCACGTGATTGATTTTTTTTTCCAATCTTGCACTTGTATTAACTAGAACCCTAATTTGTCCATGAGGCTGAAGTGTGTCTTAATTACTTGCCTTCAAAGCTTATGCCCATTTAAAATAAGCTTATTTCTTTTCCATTGTCAGTTCACTCAGAGCCGCCTAATCCACAATCCTCCCGCCCAGCACTCACCACTTCTGATCATTATGGAGAGCAGAGGCAAGGGATGGCCTTACAGACAGGTTCCAAAAAGATCCATCTGTTCATAACTGTGTGCATCAGCCCACAACACATCCCCCAGCCCTGCTCTCACTGCAAGGGCAGCAGAACATCAAAACCTGAACACATTTACCATCCATGCCGCAAGCCACAAGCGATCTTTCTTTTCTTTCTCTTTTTTTTTTTTTTTTTTTTTTTTTTTTTTTGAGATGGAGTTTCGCTCGTCACTCAGGCTGGAGTGCAATGGCATGATCTCAGCTCACTGCAACCTCTGCCCCACGGGTTCAAGCGATTCTCCTGTTTCAGCCTCCAAAGTAGCTGGGACTACAGGTGCCTGCCATCATGCCCAGCTAATTTTTGAATTTTTAGTAGAGATGGGGTTTCAGTATGTTGGCCAGGCTGGCCTTAAACTCCTGACCTCAAGTGATCTGCCAGCCTCGGCCTCCCAAAGTGCTGGGATTACAGGCCTGAGCGACCGTGCCCAGCCTCTTTTCTTTTTTTAGAGACAAAGTCTCCCATGCTCTTTCACCCAGGCTGGAGTACAATGGCATGATCATAGCTCACTATAATCTCAAACTCCTCTGCGTTCAAGCAATCCTCCCACCCCAGCCTCCTGAGTAGCTTGGGACTATAGGTGTGCATCCTTAATATTTTTATTTTTTGTAGAGACAGGATCTCACTTTGTTGCCCAGGCTGGTTTCCAACTCTTAGCCTCAAGTGATCCTCCTATCTTGGTCTCACCAAGTGCTGGAATTACAGGTGTGAGTCACCTCACCTAGCCCACAGGTGATTTTTCAATACTTACGTTTTCTTCGGCCAGAACTTTGAGTTTTCCCAGGTCTCAGGTCAGTAGACCTGGTGGTGATTTGCATGGCTACTAATTTTAAGACTATCCCCATGTGTGCTACAATCCTTAAAACTGCTCCTGGCATCTGAGGATGGACTGCCCACGATTGGGTGGTTGATGTGCCCTTTTGAACATCTTAGTTAGAGATAGCTCTAAAGCTTGTTCTTAATTGAGGCTCCAGCTCCCTGCTCTCTCTGCTTGGCTTGGGGCCCCTGGAGGAAGAATGAAGCTGCTAGGGAAACTACATGGTTGCAACCAACAAAACCTCTTTCCAACACAGACAGGGAGCCTGAAGAGTCACCACAATGCCCCACCGCCACCCCTAAGGAATCCAAGTTGCTCTTATGTGCCTCCTTCCTTAAGGCAGTGTGTGTGACCACTACGGTGGCCCCCAGCTTTGCTCCATTGACAGACCTTCTTAATTTGCCTTATGTTTGAAGATGCTACTTGAGGCCTGTTTTTTCTTAATCAAGCATTCTTATTAATGTTCTTCACATTGTTTTTATGATATAACCACATATACTTCCAGAGGCAATAAGGTGGAGGAGCCTGATAATATTATAAAAAGTATTTTTTTGCAGTAAAGTGCCAGCCAAACCAAACCCTATGGAGCAGAGATATGAACTGAAAGCCAACATACATTTAGTAGTGAATCATAAGACCAATATATTAGTATGTTAAGGATATAACACATAAGAGATGAAGTCAGTAAGAACTGATGGTAGAAAATAAGACAGAGGGTGTTAGCAAATGAGGGTTTGAAGGACAGAATAACAAAGACATTGGAGGGGGATTACCAAGTTGACAAACATGTATGAAAAAGAGGTGCTTGGAAACCACAGACGAGGAGGGAATGAAGAATCAGCAAAGGGACAGAGATTCCTGGTGGCAGGGGTGAAGTTATAAATGCAGGTAACTTCTACCCCACCTGGAACTAGTAAGATTTTTTGCAGTGGAAGAAGCTACAATGTCAGAAGACAAAAAGTCTCACCAGATTTATAACATTCTCATGCTCTGAGGAACTGGGGAATGTCTAACTAGGAAAATAGAAATATCTTCAAGTATTTTCAACTGAGGAAATTAAATGCAGAGAATTAATTACTCAGGTGATGCAGCAGCAGGCAGCCTACCACCAGATACTGAGGTAATCTAGAGATTAGCATGGACAGGAAGCACTACCTCCCCTGGACTATAGCAGGAGATAGTATTGCTGGAATCTGTGGGACAAAGTCACTAGTAAGCAGCTAGAACCAGAGAAGGTCTGTTGTGCACAAGCTGTGCTACAGACGTGAATTCCCATTGCCAGGGATGCTACCCACAGCTAGGAAAACAAAAAACAAAAAAATCCTGCATCACCCTTTTCCCTGTGGTCTCCCACCAGTGCCTCCCAAGGGTAAAACACAGCAAGTCAGCTGACTCAGAAATCTGAGAAAGCAGCCTGCAGGGGTGAGCCCCCTCATCTACAGAGAGGAGGAAGGAAGAGCCAGGAATGCTGGACCCAACACCAGAGAGGAGGATAGAAATGCTGGTGAAAGGAAGAGGAGTTCCAGCGAGCTTGAATAAGAAGCTCTTTTTACAACAGGCATACTTTTAAAAGGTTTGCTTATTGCCATACAATGGTCACAAAGGAATAAATAAACTAGAAGTTCTACCTTCTGGAATAGCTGACTGACAGGAATTCCTGACACATTCAAGTGGCCCCTGATGCTGCCATGCAGAATCCACGTTGGAAGGGGGTTGGGGAATTTATTCTCTGTTACGCTTTCTTCAGTTACAATTAAGTCAGGACAAGTCCAAACCAGTGAAAAAAAATTCTTAAGAAAAATTCTACACTATAAAAGGCTAACTTTTCATAAAAATGATGAGTTCATGTCCTTTGTAGGGACATGGATGCAGCTGGAAACCATCATTCTCAGCAAACTATCGCAAGAACCGAAAACTAAACACCACATGTTCCCATTCACAGGTGGGAATTGAACAATGAGAACACTTGGACACAGGGTGGGGAACATCACACATCAGGACCCATTGTGGGGTGGGGGGTGGGGAGAGATAGCATTAGGAGATATACCTAACGTAAATGATGAGTTAATGGGTGCAGCACACCAACATGGCACATGTATACATATGTAACAAACCTGCACGTTGTGCACATATACCCTAGAACTTAAAGTATAATAAAACAATAATAATAATAATAATAATGTTTTAAAAATGGAAAAATTTCAAATCTGCTGCCTCATCATCAAACTCTTGGGCTTCTCTGCAACTACAGGTAGACAATCTACTGGCCACAGCAGCTGCTGTCACATCCTTCTACAGTGTTTGTAACAGAGGACTGGCCAGTCTCTGACTGTACACTTGCTGGTACAGGGAGCTCACCACATCCTGATACCGATTCTGTTGTTGGATGGAACTGTTGTTGGGAATTCTGCTTCACAATATGCTGAGACAACTGTAACCTTTGGACTCAAAAAAGTATGAGTTCTTATTTAATTTGAAAATAAGTATCTGAAGAGAGCTATAAACTATATACCACTTTTTCTAAAAAAAAAAAAAAAAAAAAAAAAAAAGTTGACTTTTAAAATTAAAAATATAAATAGTCCATAAAAGTAAATACATATGTGCACACACACATGTACAAGTAAAACTGAGGAAATCTGAATAAGATTGATGGATCGTATCAATGTCAATATCCTGCTAATAAAACTGTACACTATAGTTGTATAAGATGTTATCTTTGTGGGAACTGGGCAAAGGGTACACACAATCTCTCTGTATTATTTCTTTCTTTTTTTTTTTTTTTTTTTTGATGGAGTCTCACTCTGTTGCCCAGGCTGGAGCGCGATGGCACAATCTCGGCTCACTGCAACCTCCGCCTCCCAGGTTCAAGCAATTATCTTGCCTCAGCCTCCCAAGTACCTGGGATTACAAGTGCCCACGACTATGCCTGGCTATTTTTTTTTTCCTTGTATTTTTAGTAGAGACGGGGTTTTACCATGTTGGTCAGGTTGGTCTCGAACTCCTGACCTCAAGTGATCCACCCACCTCGGCCTCCCAAAGTCTGTATTATTTCTCAAAATTGCATGTGAATCTACAATTATCCCAAAATAAAATGTTCAATAAAAATATCATAAATGTGTACATAATATCCACAATTAACAAGGCCTCTTCTTTTCTACTGTGTGTCCGGGTCCCCTTACACTCACACGCTCAGTATTTCAACTGTCAGCACTCTTCGTTCTCGCTGTTAAGCAAAGCCCAGTAAGCTCTTTGCTGACCCACCCCACAACTTCTCATAATTTGGTCTTTTCTTTGTCATTGACTTGATACTACTTTTGCAAAAATATGGGGATGATGTTGGGTTGCTATTGTTTGATTATTCAGCCTTTGCATTTCTGACTGTAGAGAGAGTCAGAATATTAGTATTCATACATGGGATAATTAGAAGCCTGCCTTATCTTATTTCATATCTTCTAACAAGCTTCAACCTGTTCATTTCATAATTAAGCATTTAATTCAAAACAGCTCTCTTTACAGATTTATGCTTGCTTTCTCCCACTCTCTTTACCCCTTTATCCCCTTTGGGAGCTAGTGGCCTAAGAACTGGCAGGAAAAATTGCAGTCAAAAGCTTGGCATTATGACAGAACAAGAGGAAAAAAACAACCCCACCCCCAGCTACCACTCATTCACTTAGCTAAAATATAGGCTATCAAAACAGCAGGGAAAACAACAGATACAAATGCACAAAGAGTCATGCTAGGTCTTCCAGAAACTGATGGTGGATGAAAATCACCTCTTTGCCAAGAGCAAGGGGGGAAAAACATCACTATTCATCACAAAATGATGCACCACAGATCTCTCTTCAGCTCTCCTTCTCTACAACTCCACAAATCCTTCCCGTAAAATATAACTTTCTTCCTTTAATGATCTGAAAGTGAATTATTCATATTCTCCAATTTATCTTTCCTTCTTTTATTTATGCTCAGACATGTACTACTTGACTGTAGAAAGCCTAAGAATACAGGCAAGACAGAGGATTCCCAGCCCTTCCAGGGGCGCCAAGTCCAATGGGCAGGGCAACAGGAGGAGGCGGAGGACTGAACACTCATCTGGGGAATGGCAGCTAAGTGACCACATGGCGCAGGCCTCTACGTCATGCTGACTGTTTCAGACAATCCATCTCAAATCCTTTCCGTATTTCCATCCCTACAGTTACTACCTTAGCTTAGGTACTCATGATTGTTTGTCTGAGCAGTGCCACTTCCTAGGTGGTCTCCATGTCCCCCAACGCCTCCTCCATCAATCCATTTCCCACACATCTGCCAGAATCATCTTTCTAAGCTGCAAATCTAAGGAGCAATGCCCTCATCAGTAGGTCTCTATCACCTGAGGTCTCCCAAACTTGCCTCATTATTTAAATAAATAAATAAATAAGCAGATTCTTCCATATCTTTTGTTGAAGAAGCCAACCTTATGACAGAATTTAAGTACAAGTTATTTATTTGGGGAGGGGATCCTAGGAAGTACTGGAAGAGGAATGGAGAAAGGAGACAGCCATTTTTAAAGCACAGATTGTCTAGTTGGCTATGACTGTGGGTAACTGAGGCTCAGTTTCACATGGGAACCACAGGACACAGTGTGAAATATGCATCAGTTATTGTGCCCATTGGCAGAGGATGCTAGCAGATTACCCAGCTCTCTTGTGTCACTGGCTGAGGTCTATTCCTGAGGCTATTAACTGTGCCGCACTACTAAGCTTCCCCACACACAGGAGAGAAACGCTAGGTGGGGAATAGGAGGTACTTGCAGAACTGCATCCTGAAGAAGGGAGTGTCAGGGCATATGAGTAGCAAACTGACTATGTCTGCTACACCAAGCCATGTCCCTGAAGATGTCCACTCAGTGTGTCTTGGGTGGGATCTGGAAATCAGTATTGTGACAAACACATCGTGGGATTCCTATGAACAGACAGATTTGAAAAACATTGACAACATTATTAAGTCCAAAATCTTTGATGGACTCTACCAGGTCCTCCATGTTCTGTGTCTTCTGCCCTGCTCTCCATACCAACCTCCATGCACAGTCCACTTGCCAGAACACACTTGAATCTGTGCACTTCCCTGCAAGCAGCATGTTCTCTTCCATGAGCAGCAACTGTGCCTTAAGAATCTGTAAGAGGCCGGGTGCAGTGGCTCACGCCTCTAATCCCAGCACTTTGGCAGGCCGAGGCGGGCAGATCACGAGGTCAGGAGATCGAGACCATCCTGGCTAACATGGTGAAACCCCGTCTCTACTAAAAATACAAAAAATTAGCCGGGCATGGTGGCAGGCACCTGTAGTCCCAGCTAGTCGGGAGGCTGAGGCAGGAGAATGGCGTGAACCCGGGAGGCGGAGTTTGCAGTGAATCCAGATCACGTCACTGCACTCCAGCCTGGGCGACAGAGCGAGACTCCGTCCCCCCACCAAAAAAAACAAGGATCTGTATGATCCCCAAAGCCAAATACAGTACCATTTATATAGTGAATGTTTATACAACAAATGTTTATTAAAGAAATAATTCCCAAAGAAATACATAGTATATTATTTAAGTGGTATTGAAAGGTTCCCTGGATTTAAAAAAAAAAAAAAAAAAAATCTTCCCTATGTATTAAAATAGTAGGTACAATTCCACTATTAAAACTAAGCAAATACGTATTGAGCACCTAATATATGCAAGACACTCAGGAATCCCTCCAGAAAAGTACTTCAACCTTTTATCAGCTTTTACACTTTAACAAAGATGTGCTGATACACAGATGTGAATAAAACCCTACAAAGGAGATAAACACCTAGGCAGTGGTGAAAGGTAAAGGGCCTTCACTGTAAAAGGAACCGGAGGTATGAAAGACTTTGCCTATCCTGTGATTCTGTCAGGGTTGTCTTCGGGGACACTACCTCCTCCCTCACAAAGATTCAACAGGATAAAGAAGAAAGTTTTATTTCAATGGCACAAACACCTGGAATTATGACTTCTTCCAGTGATTAGAAATGTGGTACTTGGGATCCAGATGGTAACTCTGGGCTCTCTCCCTTACATCCACAATGGCTTCTGAAGCTTTCGAGATGTTCAAGGTGCTCTCTTGCAAATGAGACCAGAACAAAGGCTTTGGCCACTGAAGTCATTACAGGCCTCACCTGTGGCTTTTCTCCCACTGTTAGAGATGTTAACACAGCACCTTGGTCACATTCCAGTCTGGATAATTACATTGGGGCTAGCAAACTTTATCCTCCAGCACCAACTAAACAAAGTATTCCTTTGGACTTGTTGCCGTAACCTTTGTTATGCTGCTGTGGGCTATTAAAGGGCTATTCTATACTTGGGATGGCTGTATCTGTGGAAAATAAATAGCCCTGGCATTACTTTCTATACTGATAAGAAATATATTCCAAATATCACTGGCTAAGTTGGCTATTTTGGCTTAAAATATGCAGTGCCAGAAACAATTAGAAATTACAATAATTTCTTCTCCATTCTCTAAACTTTTACTATCCACACAAATGAAGCTTGAGATATTTGCAGCATTACACAAAGAGGGAGAGACGATGCATTAATTCTACAAAATATATACTTAGTGTCTGCCATATGCCAGGCTATATGTCGTAGGTACTGGGCACTGTTGTCGCTGCTGGGGGTTATGTTGACAGTGTACATATGAAAATTTTTCAGAAGGAGTAATTCAAATAAATTCTTCCTATGCTGCTACATTTCTAAAAATCTGAATATATTATTTTTACTTGAAAAACTACCATACACAGTTCTCCCAATCAAATACTACTTTTGTCCACCTTTTTTTTCTTTTCTTTTTTTTTTTTTTTTTTGAGACAGAGTTTCACTCTTGTCGCCCAGACTGGAGTGCAGTGATGCAATCTCAGCTCACCGCAACCTCCGCCTCCCAGGTTCAAGTGATACTCCTGCCTCAGCCTCCCAAGTAGCTGGGATCACAGGCATGCGCCACCACCCCGGCTAATTTTGTATTTTTAGTAGAGACAGGGTTTCTCCATGTCGGTCAGTCTGGTCTTGAACTCCCCACCTCAGGTGGTCTGCCTGCCTCAGCCTCCCAAAGTGCTGGGATTACAGGAGTGAGCCACTGCACCCGGCCTTATCTACTATTTAAATAAGAGTCTGTAGGACCTGAAACTGTATGTGTATGTGGAAGTATATGTGTACCTAAGAGTGAGAAAATATGCCTTCCTGGCTATCCTGGAGGGTAGCAAATAGAATGCTGCTTATATATTTATTTGTTTGCTTATTTTTAGCAATCATCCCATTTGGGTGGGTAAGAGTTTACAGGTTATAACAGCAGAAGCTGACATAACAAAATTGAAAACATAAATACCTCTTGTTTAAAGCTCTTCACTGTACGAAAGAAACACAAATCAGGCCCTCTGATATTCTATCATAGGAATGAAAAATGACAAAAAGAAAAAAAATATAAGTATTGTGTGTGTTTGCACATACACACAAATTATCTTGCACATGAAAATAGGAGAGGGAAGCTAATTTAAATCTCAAGATTCCAGTAGGTTAAATTAAATGTATGAACTAAAGAATATTTAACATCACACTATGCAAGTGGATGCAGAAATAGTTCAGAAATTTTTTTAAGAAACCTAACCTTGAAATTCAGATTAATCCTAGTAGATCTGAAACAGGCACTTTCTCCTAGACAAATTATATCCAGACAGTGGAAAATATATTTTTTTAAAAGTGAAGTTCACTTGAAATTTGCCAAATTATTATTCTTTTGGAAAATCCTTCTCGCTAGAACAAGTTAATAGCAGGCTTCTAAAACTAGGTTTAACATGCTGTAAATCCATTTATTCCCCTCCACAAATCTACTAACGTATGTCTTTTCTAGTGAAAAGGACTCTCTAATGGCACTTAATACTGTCACTACATTGTTTCTCCAATCAGTCAACGTCAAGGTTTTCCACTTAAGGAATTGTATTAAAGTTAAATGCTTACTTTTGTCATAAATAATAAACAATGGAATACAGACTATTTAAAATAGCACACAGAGCCTCAAAATGTATTACACACACAATGTATTTCCTAAGTTTAGAAGAAATGACTAATAATGCATATATGATCGAAGTTTTCCATCCAATAATCCATTATCATTTGAGCACTAAGAAACAATCTGCACTATCACCTCTCTCAGAGATGGATGACTCATCTTCCACTAACAGGCATTAGGTAACACCTTTGGCAAGAGGGTTTTGATAAAAGACTGAAACAAATATTATGCAGGGACACAGGCACCCCACGAACTTTAAAGAGCCCAGATCACTACACCAACAGTATGTCTACTGCATTGTAGGACAGGAGATTGTAATGAGTGATTGATTAATTAGCTATAATGTACAGGTATACAAACTGACCAACACAATCTTGAATCTCATCCCTGTTGAAAATTCACACAGAATAAGGGATTATTAAAGACTGCCCAAAGCCATAGACAACTACCAAAGCAAGGGACTGGGCTTCCCAGTTTATGGAAAGAGGCAGGAATCACAGGACTTTTAGAGATTCAAGACACAATATATTGTACACAATGCATCTAAGACCACAATCTAGCCTAGCGTGTCGATGTTGAATTTTTACTCTCAAATGTTATTGTATTTTCTAAGTACAGTATTAGAAATTACAATATTCCATTTTTATAAAGATAAAAGTCTTGGTTGTAAATGTTATGTAAATAAAAAACCAAGAAAGAATAATAAAGGAGAGAAATGAGGGGGGAAATGGTCAAGTGTGACCCAGTGGAAGACATCCTGAGACTGGGTCTGTCACCAGGGTTGTGTCACATAATCTCACTATGCCTCAGTGTTCCTCCATATTAAAGGGTTAGGCTAGAGCCTCAGTCTCTACTTCATTCCTAGCAGTAAAATCGTGCCTTCTATTTAGGTATCATAGAAAACCCAAGTTTTTGTAATATCCTAAGAGCACCTGGCAGCAGCAGAAAATGTGCTTACAATGCTTAATGACTAAAAAGGGAAGAATGAGAAGGGTCTAAACAATCCTCTCAAACTTGCATTTTTCAGTTTATACCAGGCTTAAGAGGGCAACTGAAGTTAGATGCTTCATTTCATCCCACAGTAATTCATATTATAATAAAATATTTAATATTCCTTAAAAAAACATCCAAAAAAAAAAAGAAACAGCTTCACCTTACTCAAATGAAACTTAGTGGATCTGTCTCATTTGGAGGGTTACAATGCCTGAGCTACAATGTGAGTATCAGGATGTGGAAGCAGCTGTCACTGCTTTGTTTTTCATTCACAGTAGGTGGTTGCCAGGCAACAAAATACTATTGTCTGTTTCCATGATCTATTGGCCAATTCTACTGGTGATAATGCTTTCTACAGTTTAAAACAGGGCCACCTTTTGGACAAAAAGAAATGAGAAAAAATTCTAAGGATGACAATAACATATATATGAATAAATACACTGAATGTACTCTAAAATTATGTGTATAAATATACAACCGTGTGCTGATACACATACAAATATTTTGCATATATGCATATGTGATTATATACATTCTCCTACATACAAACCCATCTAAATTTAATAGGCCCACAACTTGAATGTAAATCCCTTAGGGAAATCAAGGTATGAACTAGAGAAACAAAAACACAGAATCATTTTCTTAACAATAGCAATAACTTTCGATTTGTCCCATATATCAAATCCTGTTTCTTGAACAGGAGGTCCTCCAGTCAGAAAAGCAATTCTGTCTACTTATATAAAAAATAATAATAATGAAAAGCCTTTACCATCTACTTTAGAATCATGTAATACATTTAATATATTGTTTTATTATCACATGCTACCAATGTGTACAAAGATAATTCAAAGAGTGTTGCTGTTTACAACCAAGAATCTTAAATTTTATTCATCTTAAAAATAATTGAATTGTTCTCCCTGGAATAGCCTCATGTGATTCCCCACTTTGTTTTGATATGGGTCCCTGGGGAACAAGAGTCATGCTATGTTACTCTTGCATATTTCAGTAGCTTACAAATAAAATAACACACAGTGTACTCAATATAAAGTTGTCAACATTAACTTGCATCAGTTGCTGTTTGTTTTGCATTGACAAGGCTTCTTAAAGATAAGAATGACAATATTCTTAGATGTACAGACACAACATCAAAACAGCCTGAAGGAATTAAAGCTGGAAAATGCTAGAGGCAATCACGCTTTGAAATGAAGAGAAATCAGTATCATTTATACGTACACATATATTTGTTTAAAGGCTCTAAATAATGCCAGAACAATCTGTATTTTATGCAATGCTCATCCGTCTTCCCTCACAATATTCCGAAAGCACTTCAACTATTTAATGCATCCCCTCCACGAGGCCTTTCACTTTTTCAAACTAATTATCACTTTCAAATCTGTATATTAACAAGAAACTGGAATAAGCAATATCCATTACATGAATAGACATTATTAATACAAAGTATCAAAGTGGCAACGCTAGCAAAACAAAAGCAGAGCGTGTTAACCATGAGCTAAGTACCAGCAAATGTTACCACTTTGCTTGACAGAGCCGTCTCCAACAGCACGCACCCGCCTCTCGAAAGGGCCCACCAGGTTTCTCCCTCACATCTCACCCCACAAATGACCCACTTCTTCCTCTGTTTTCCAAGCTCGCTCACCTGTGTCTCTCCTCCAGGAATCAATTTCCTTCCCACTTTCTCCACCCTCTTCAGATCCCTTAATCACCCTTCATTATTTTCTCCAAACTACCAGACTCAAATCTGCAGCCCAGTTGGCCAGGAACCTCTCCATACGCACGTATTTCCTGCATTCTCCTGGGTCTACTTTTAAAAATTGCTACCACCAAACAAATGCAATCTTAACAAAATTAGGATTACACTGCCAGTGTCTTTTTTCATTTAATGTTACAGCAGTGAAAGATTGAGGGAGAGAAAAGGAGAGAAGCAGGAGTGTATCTGGGTGAAGGAGCGTGGCTCAGTGGCTATACAGTGAGACGCAGTGATTCCACAGAGCTGGGCTTGCCCACCTGTCGACCCCACTTTCCCCATGTGCTCGCCGCGGGATGACAACCACAACACTTCAGAACCACCCCCCCGAAAGGGGGCGGGGTTACGCCTTCAACCAATCAGGACCCGCGAGCCCCGGGTGTCCAACCTATGGGGTGGCTGTGGCCGTGCAGGGGGAGGACGTGGGGTGGTCTGGGAGGGGCCGCGTCCGTGGGAGGCTCGCACGTGTCGGGTCCGGAGAGGCGGGGAGGCGGCCGGCGTCCAGCGGCCGAGGCGCGGGCTCTGAACCCTGGCAGCTGCCGAGTCCAGGTGCCCCAGTGCCTCCTTTACCTCGCGCTGGACCAGGCAGGGCGCGCTCCCGCAGAGGAAGACCTGTCCAAGGTGTCCGAGCTCCCCATGAGAGGGGACAGTCACAAATAACAACAATAGTACCCAGCGCAGACGAGGCGGGGAGGAAAGTTTCCGGCCCGCAGCAAAGCAGAATCCGCCAAGGCTGGAGGAGAAGGGATGCAGAGCGGGAGGGTGACAACCTGAAAGAAGAGGGCAGCGGGAGCACCGTGCGGGCAGGACCGGGTCCCGGGGGCGACGCCCGCCGGGGGAGACGGGTGCGGGGTGCGCTGTCCAAGGTGCAGGGGAGGTGACTGGCGCGCGGCGGGCGCGGAGCCCGGAGCCGACACTGGCTGGCAGGCGGCGGGGAGATCGGGGAACAGCTGTCTGGGGCGCTGGGCACCCCCGAGCTCGTAAAAGTGACGGAGCTTGAGCCGGGGCACGGCAGGGAAGAGCGTGAGGGCTGCACCGAAGCCCCCACGCGTCCACGCACTCCTCCTTACCAGCCTCACCTCTAGCTCCACTCCCCTCCCCCCTCGCCCACTCCCCTCCCAGTCTAGATCCAGGTGCCGAGGCGGGGGCGAGACCAGAGGACCCAGGCTCGGAGCCCGGACGCCCCAGGGATGTTGCGGGCACCGGAGCTGCTTACCTGGGGCCGCCGTATGGGGAGCGGAGGCAACCCGCCGCGCGGAGTGGGGCGCCGGGCGCGGCGCGGCTCCTCCTAGCCTCGGCGTCCTCCTCCTTCTTTGCTTCTCCCGGACTCTGTCCCGGGCACGGAGCTGGGAGACGCGGCCGGGCTGCAGTCGCCTTTCCCTCCGCCGCCGCCGCCGCCGACGCCGCTGCAGCAGACAGAGGACGCCCCGTGGCGGCTGGAAGCCTGTGTGAGTAGCGGCGCCCGGGAGAGCGGGGATCTGCTGAGGGGCGCTGGAGACTCCGCGGCTGGAGGCGCGCGGGCGTGCGCACGCGCGCCTGCGAGTGTGAGTGTATGGGTGCGCGCGCGCCCACGGGGTGGGGGAGTCGCGAGGGGAGGGGGAGAGAGGCCGAGAGATGCTCGTAGGGACCGAGGCAAAATTCTGCGCCCCCGGAAATCCGTAAACGCTGGGAAGGAGGATCGAACGCGCGTCTCGCTTGGAGAAGCTGCCCACCGGGCGGCAGCAGAGGAGGAGGGGAAGTCAGCGAGGCGCGCTAGGGCTCCGGATCCCAGCCTGGCAGAGCCGAGCGGAGCGCGCAGCCACCGATGCAGCAGAGGCGGCGCCCGCAGCCCACGGTCGCGCTGCCCCCTCTCGCGAGGGGCCGAGGCCGCTCGCTCCCGCCACCGCCGCCGCGGTCCGGACTGCTCTACTAGGAGCGGGGGAACCGAGAGAGGGACCGCACGGTTGCTACGGCGACCTTGGAGGCGCCGGGCCCGCTGAAGGGCCAAGAGGAGAACCCGGGCGCACGTGGCCGACTCCAGGCTGGAGCGGGTGTGTGCCAGGGTTGTGGGCTTGGGGTAGAAGGTGGAATTGGGCCGCGCGGCCTGGGCAGAGGATGCAGGGTGTGCGGCCCAGAGTGGCTCGGCCGGGGTGCGATCAGCATGCAGGTTGGTAAGGGTGAGGGGATCCTAACCCCAGGTGACATGTTGCCTTTTTTTCCTCCTTGGAGGCTACTTTTTCTCAAAGTTATCCACTTCCCAGATAAGAGTGCCGGCCTCCTCTTTGTTAGGATTCAACTTAGCTGTGCAGGCAACCAGGCAGTGCCTCCTTCAAGTCAGGCTCTTCCAAGAACCGCTCCCACCAACCCCCCCCCCCCCCCATACATCCACATCCCCCGCTCCTCCTTCATCCCAACTACATTGTAATACTTTAGAAATAAATGTTTAAAGCACATTTACATTCTCTGCCTCTTAAAAGATATATTGTCCTAGTAGTATACTTTTCCTTGCTTATTTTAAATTCTGAGTGGGGTTTCATTCACACAAGCATTTCTTCAAGGGTTGTAAGGTCAGGGTAATACGCGAAATACCCTTCCTGGCAGGAATCTTTCGGGCAGGGATTGTGTTTTGCACACTTTTGCATGCCTCCGGTGCTTAGCATAGTACTCTACTTTGTGAGTTCCCTGTAAATGTTGAATGAATGACATTGTTTTCTAGCTTCACATAACCTGAAGGCAAAGACTTGGATGCTGGGAAAGTCATTACCACCCCACTAGGCTTGCTTGATTTTAACTTATGCCATTTCCCTGTGTGTGGCTATTTTCCCCCCTGGCGGTCAGAACCCTAGTGCAGAGAGAGAAAATAATACTTATCCACTGTGCATCCTTAAGAAAGGGTGCATGCAGAAGCACTCTACAGGGACCCCAGTGGGATCCACTGGGTGTGAGGGGGCCAAAGCTCAGAATCTAACCTCTCAAAATGTGAAAGTCACTGTTCCTGAGCAGTTTATACTGTCCCTTCTAGAGCAGAATGATGGGGAATAGAGTTTTAAGAGAAATACGCTATTCTTTTGTTTTGTTTTGTTTTTTGTTTTTTGAGACGGAACCTCACTCTGTCACCCAGGCTGGAGTGCAGTGGCGCGATCTCGGCTCACTGCAACCTATGCCTCCCGGGTTCAAGCGAATTATCCTGCCTCCGCCTCTTAGTAGCTGGGATTACAGGCACTGGCCATCACAACCGGATAATTTTTTTTTTTTTAAGTTTTTAGTAGAGACAGAGTTTCACTGTGTTTTCCAGACTGGTCTCCAACTCCTGACCTCAAGTGATCCACCTGCCTCAGCCTCCCAGAGTGCTGGGATTACAGGTATGAGCCACCGCACCAGGCCAGAAATACACATTTCTAATAGATTATCAGGTATGCATTTTTCTCCTGTTAAGAGTAGTGTTCGTGGACACTGACCAATACGTGCAGGGTCACCCCGGACTGCTAATTCTGCTGTCTGGTTTAGCACCAAGTCTACATCCTTCACCCTTGGTATTTCTACAATCGTCGTCTTAGAAGCAGAAGTCTTCAATTTTGCATTCCGTGCTAAATTTCAATTCCTTTGAACTCAGGCTCGCCTATGAGCTGCTTCTCTCTCCACTCATGATACCACAGCTGTGAAGTATAACTGAAATAAAGTGAAAATTAAAATGGATTTATTTGGGTGCCGTGTGTTCTCTAGTGATGGTCCCTTTACCTGATTTATCTACCTTCACTCAATTGACAGTCTTCTTAGAAGACATTTGTTGTGATATTGGAGCTTTTTTTTAGGTTGAAAGCTTAGACATTTAAATTTTTCACTTGAAAGGAAGCTCTAAAACTTGCAGAAGAAGCAGAAAAATTCTGATACTGAAAATGGACCCTTGACAGCCAACCTATAGAATGGGTGTGAGTCAGAATTTTCCAAAACAATTTTAAAGCTTCATTTTCCTTGGAAAGTTGCTTTTAGGGTTTTGTTGGGCTCAGAAACTGATACCAGAAAATATGGCACTTTGACACGCTGGACTGAAGAAGCAGCCTCAAGGTCTGACGCTCTCTCTGCCTCCTGTCTGTCGGTCTTCTGTCTCACCCAAAGCACAAGATGAAATTGTTCTCTGAAGGTCTTTCATCTACCTAGAAACCAGACCTGCCCAAGAAGAACACACTTGCCTTCTCTGAGTGTTTATTAATCTAACTCACATCACAGGAAGAAAGATTGAAGACTGTCAACACAACTGGACATACTTTTGTCACACTGCTCTGGGGCCCGACAGACTTTATCCCAGGCCATTGTATGTTCACCAAGCTCATTGAATTCCACTAAAAATTCTTTACTCTCCCCCTTAAAATCATCCACACTTCCCTTTCTATTCTTCCCCTATGAAGAAGGGTATATGAGTATCGGTGTAACCCATTAGGTTATTGAGCAGTCATTCTCCTGCAATTCCCTTGGGTTACGCACACGAAAATAAGTTTTGTATGTCTTTTCTCCTATTAATAGGAGAAGAATCATCTGCTTTTTGCAAGGTGATTTTCGGTGAACCTTCAGAAGGTTGAAATCCCTACAGTTTCAACAGCTTCCCAAGTGCTCATCTTACTTGGTGGGTAGAAGGACCTTAATAAAGCTGTAACTTCTCTGATGACCACCAAAGGGAACAGTCTTGTCTTTGTAATAATAAATATAAGAAGCCAATATTTAAAAATAAGAATGTAAACATATAGCAATCTTAATGTATGTTAACTTAAAAATAAATTAGTTAATGTATGTTAACTTAAAAGGTAAACAATAGAAAGAAAGAATAACAACATAGATATATAGTATTTCTGACCAACTTAAACATAAAAGTTTGGAGGAGCAACTAGGATTATACGCTATCGACTCCATAGTTCCTTCTGCTACTTAAGTACTAGGTAATAATAAAATGTACAGCTGAGAGGTTCATTTTTATATGTTATTATCAGTCATATTTAAAATGAGTAGCATATTTGTAAAAGTTCTATTTTTCTTCCTAAAGGGAATGTTCCTTAACATAACTGATTTTTTCAGTTTGCAGCAGTGCAGTAAACTAGTCAATCATTAACTTAGAAACACAGGTTGGTGAAGGTGTGGGGCCTGTGGAGAAACACTCTAAACTTATTTGATCACAACAGTTTTGTCAGTCTAAATAAAAAAAAAAAAAAAAAAGCTTTCCACTTTTAAAGACTGATAGATTTAGACTGTGAGATGTACCATGGATTCCAAAGTCAACTCCTCATGCTAGCAGCCCATTGCCCCAAATCTTCTGAAGTGAGAAGGCAGGGACCGTTAGCTGAAATGCTGTTGATTTTAGTGGCTGTGGGCACGCATAAGGATATAGGTAATTTCCCTCACAATGAGGTCCCAGATCACTTAGTCCATTACAGTTTTAAATGATAAAAAACACCCTGACCTGCACCTGGAAAGAAAGTACCAACTCAGTCCAGAGTATAGTACGGGAACAAGAAGCGGCCTTGAGTCATCCTATTTGTATCTATGTCTTTAAACATTGCCTATTCCACATACTACTTAGGAAAACTTAATTCTGACTGGAGATCAGACATCTTTAGGAAGGTTAAAAAATCAGAGAAAAAAAATGTTGTTATAGTTTACTAAGCAAAAGAAGACTGGTTTTCTTTCTTAGTCATCATTGCTGACATTTGGGGTACAGGTAGATATGTCTGGTATCAGTGGTTCTAACAGTTTATAGAGCTATATATTTCCAAGAAACTGAAGAAAGCTATGGATCCTTTCTTCAGGAAAATGAACATATTAATGTATAAAAAATGTTTAAATAAAATTTCAGGGAGTTAAGGGAACTTCCTCTGAAGCTCACATTAAGAGCTACTGCCTAATATACATTCATTGCACCATGACATCTTATAGCTAAACGGAAGAATTGGTAGATTTACTAATCTCACTTCTATTTTTAATCTAATAATTTATTTGATTGTCAACACCAAGAAGAGGCATAAGCAACTCAGTAAACCGAACAAGTATTTCTTGAGTACCTACTTCATAATCAGTTCTGTTCTTCAAGCTGTGTTTGTTACCAATAAAGTATAAAATACGATCTATCTATTCCTTTAAGGAGCCTACAGTCTAGTAATCATTATTCTTGAGGACAAAAAAAGTGAACATAGGTATAATTTATCACTTGACCAGGTGCAACAAACTTCAATTTGAATTACCAGTAGAACTTAATAAAGCTATTTGTTAAATAAACCACTTAGGTAATAATTAATTATCAGTGGCCAATGTATGTATGCATATCTTCATATTCATATTCCCTAGTATCAATCATTTAGATGTCACACCATACATAATGTAAAAAGCTAGTCTATTGCTGTAGCGTGAATTTTAGATTGAGGATATGAAGAAGTTGACAAGGAGAGATAGACCATGTGGGCAACGGCAGCTGTGGATTACCTTTCGCTGGGATCCCTGGGCAGACTGGAATAAGTTGGAATATGCTAGAGCTTATATTTAACCCATCCAAGAATTTATAGGGCAACCCATGAACAGTGTTTTGAAATTTATATGTCTACAAAAACCCAGAAGTCTCTTCTTGCATAATTTTAACATTTTATTATTACTCTCCTTACAATTTTTTTAATTTTCACTTTCTCAATTTCTTTCCACTTATTAACGCAGAATTCTTTTTAATTAATGTAATTTTTAAAAACACAATTTCTTCACTCAATTTCTGACAAAATTATGAAGAGTCAAAAAGCACTTATAGAGTGAATTGACATAAAGCGATTTACTTAATTAGAGCTGTTTGAAGCCCAACCATCCATGTATTGAATGCTTTATATAACCTGCCTCCCGATGGGCCCCAGAGGCTTCATATGGGGAAGCTAGGACTATTAGTGCTATCTTTTGACTTTTCCAGTGGTGGTCTTAGCACAGCATTAAAATAACACAGGATACTGAATCATAAGATCTGAGTTCAAATCCCAGCCTTGCTGTGTGAGATTGGGCACCAAACTTTCTAAGCTTCACTTGTCCCCATCTGGGAAATGTGGATAATAACACCTACCTCATCAGTTTCTTAAGAAGCTTACATTAAGTAACATGAGAAAGAGTCCCTTTGTTGTGTTATAGGACTTCAGTAAATCTTTGTAAACCTTGGATCTAAATCAAAAGTGTGTGGCAGAAAATTGGAACACAGTCATGAATAGGAAGCTCCTGTAGAAATTATTTAAATCTTTATTATAATGTTGAACTGAGCTGATTTCCTGGGAGTCCCTTCCAAGGATATTTTAAGAAAACCACAGACAACCAAAAGTTGGCAGAAACTGACACATGCAGGAAATTGTGGATTCCATAATTCTAGAGGTGCTGTAGTTCTATAAATTCTGCTGCTGTTACCAAACCCAAGCTTTGTGTTCATTTGTTTTTAATTAGTCTCTGTTTTGTTTCTGTCACACAGATTCTGCCTCCCCAATGGTGCTTTGCCCTGCTAATTTAACTATGCAAACATTCATTTTACAGATTAATACCAACTGTGAAAATGTCTTTCTTTTAAACAAAAATACTTCACTGTCCTCTCCTCCCCTCCACATCCCAATTGTAAAAGTAGTGTGTGTGCTTATGGAGAAAAAATAGGCAATACAAAAATGTATAAAGAAAAAGATTGGCTGGGCGCGGTGGCTCACGCCTGTAATCCTAGCACTTTGGGAGGCCAAGGAGGGTGGATTGCCTGAGCTCAGGAGTTCGAGACCAGCGTGGGCAATATGGCAAAACCCTGTCTCTACTAAAAACATAAAAAATTAGCCGGGTGTGATGGTGGGTGCCTGAAATCTCAGCTACTTGGGAGGCTGAGGCAGAAGAATCGCTTGAACCTGGGAGGCAGAGGTTGCAGTGAGCTGAGATGGTGCTGCTGCACTCCAGCCTAAGCAACACAGTGAAACTCTGTTTCCAAAAAAAAAAAAAAAAAAAAAAAGAATGCAATAGTATTACCTCTCAGGGACCAACTACAATTACTATTTTGGTGTATGCCCTTCCAGACATTTTATTTGCATATGTTTATTCTTCTTGTTAAAAGTCATTCAGGTTGGCCAGGCACAGTAGCTCACGCCTATAATCCCAGCATTTTGGGAGGCTGAGGCAGGTGGATCACTTGAGGTCAGGAGTTCAAGAACAGCCTGGCCAACATGGTGAAACCCTGTCTCTAAGAAAAATACAAAAAATTAGCTGGACATGGTGGCATGTGCCTGTAATCCCAGCCACCGGGGAGGCTGAGGCAGGAGAATCGCTTGAACTCGGGAGGCAGAGGTTGCAGTGAGCCAAGATCATGCCATGGCACTCCAGCCTGGGGGACAGCAAGACTCCATCTCAAAAAATAAAAATAAAAAAAGTCATTCAAGTCAAGATTCAGCCATTTTTAATGTTACCATTTTAGAAACAAACAGTTAAACACTTTCACAAAAAGTCTCAAATGTGTTTCTTTTAACTTTTCCTACACCTTCTTTCCAAGATAGGCTGTTTGCTCAGCAAGTCCTTTAAAACAGGATTTTCACTGGTCATCCTTGAAACTTCTCTTTATATTTCCCCACTTTTACCACTTTTAATAATTAATACTTTTAATGGCCCTTTAAAAACTTAATCTCACCTTGTGCTGATGCTAGCGTGTTCTGGAGTCACAAGCCCTGCCCTTGGCCTCTGGCCATTCTGTGGGTGCTTTGCATTACTTAACCTCTACCCCCAAAATGAGGTCCAGTGCTAACCTTGGATTTGGTACTGCATTCCCTGATAGAACAGAAAAGATTCTTGATTTCAATAAGTAACCAGAGTGTTCATTGGAGTGACCATCTACATACTGGCTCTGCAGAAGCTTGGCCCAGAGGTGGTGAATTATTTGAATTCATGTTTTATGTCCATTGCTCTGCAGGCAAATTTTGGAAAGTCTGTTTTATTTTGCTTTGAAGAATCTATAAATAATCCTTAACAATTAATGCAAATGATAGCTAAAATTCCAGTAGAATTTTCTACTTCTGTAGTTCAGTATGTGCGCTAGTTTACCCAGGAAGGTATCATTATTAATAAAAAGTATAACAGTGTTTATAATTTTGCCAATTTTCTAGTTTATAGAGGGATACGGGTTCTGAAACTAAAACAGCTTCAATCCCAGCCCACCCCATTCTGCAAATCTGAGACAGAATTCTAGTGCCACTCCTAAAATGAAAGCTAGAGAACTGATGGAAGAAGAAAGGAAGGAAGGGGAGGGAGAGAACACAAGGTGGGGTTAATTATCTATAGAAGTTCTCTATAGAATATACACGCTACATTGTAAATTATGGAAGTTCTAAGTACAATTCATGTGCAAGTCTTTTCTAAGAAAACAATGAGATAATAAAATGCAACACATGAGACAAGCTGTATCTTGGAAACTCTATACATGGTATAAAAATAAGCATTGAAAAGTTTTGGTCAATACTAAATTGCAAAAGAAGAATCAAAGAATTGGTATTATGTCTCTAGCATTAATCATTGAAGAGAGAGTCATCATGTTTAACAAATTAGAGAATGTTAGCAACTGGAAAGGTGAACTAATTGCACAGGAGCACTTACCTTGATTCTTTTGTGTGCTAGGTGCTGTAGATGTATTTAAATAGGTCCACCTTGGGCTGAAAAGTGACCTTGGGCAGGAAGAGGTACTGAAGTCTTTATTCAGAGATGCCAAGTTTATAGCATTAAATCTGGAAAATGAGGTGAGAGAAGAAACAGAAACTCTAGAACTGAGAGGATGAGGCCAAGGATCCAGAACCAAGTTTGTGAGAGTTGAGTGGATACAGAATGCCCCTCATGTGTGATACCTGGCTTAAAGTCCAAAGAGATGGAGGCTCTCCACTTCTATTTCCTTTGACTGCATTATCAGAAACCAGTCTTGAATATTATACAACCATATTTAACCAGAATGATTAAAAATGAAAATAAGTACCAAAATATTTTTAAATGTAACTACTTTGGTGACAGTTCTACTAAAATGAAGTATGTTGTTCCTTTAATTCACAAATCAGAATCACCAGAATCAATATTAATATTTAATGGAAATATAGGCAAGCATGGAAAAGTAAAAGTATTATGAGATTTACCATCAGATTGAGCTGGATTTGAATCATGGGTCTGTCACAAGTGAACTTAGGTAAACTTCATAACCTTGATATCCTCATCTGAAAATAGGGATTATTTAATACCTATCTCTTAGGACTTTCTATGAAGATGAAATGAGATAATGTGAAGCATTCCCTTCTTACCTAACATTGACATACTCCTCGTTAACTGATTTTGGATATAACCACTTTCATTGATCCCCAAGGGACACCAGGGGTATGTAGAGTTTACCTTCTTCCTCTACCAAATAGACCATGGAGGTCACCTGTGTGGTTCCTCTGTGCTTCTTCAAGATGTCAGCTGGCTTTTCTTGTTTCTCTCAGTGTAATTGACTGTAGATTCTTATCTGCTCAAAAGAGAACTCCATTACGTAGACTCAGGCACATCTATGTTTCATTATGAATTCTCTCTTTACTAACTTCCTGTATCTAAGCTGCATTCTAAATAAATAAAGTACTACTGGAACTTTGTTTTTCAGACACATTGATATCTGTACAAGAACAGCCCAGCAGAAAATATGTACATCTGCCCTTCCTCCTTCTAGCTCAACTCCCCAGCCCTCATGTCACACCAATTCTCATGTTTGTAAATCAGTTTCCTATGATTTTAGTTAGCATGATTCCGTTGCTCAGGGATAGACCACTCCTCAACTTTTATGTATGTATTTATTTATTTATTTATTTGAGATGGAGTCTCACTCTGTTGCCCATGCTGGAGTGCAGTGGCACAATTTCACTCACTGCAACCTCCACCACACAGGTTCAAGCGATTCTCCTGCCTCAGCCTCCCGAGTAGCTGGGATTACAGGTGCACACCACTACACCCAGCTAATTTTTGTATTTTTAGTAGAGACAGGGCTTCACCATGTTGGCCAGGCTGGTCTCAAACTCCTGACCTCAGGTGATCCTCCCACCTCAGTCTCCCAGTGTGCTGGGATTACAGGTGTGAGGCACTGTGCCTGGCCCACTCCTCAACTTTTAAAACTACAAAACTGGACCGAGCCCCAGACCATGAAGGTCCTCTCATTAAAGAGATGCCTCTTTTGTATGAACCAGCCAGAAACATTTGGTGAGTTTCTTTCATATTGTAAAAATCACAAGTTTTTGAAATAAGTGAATTCAAGTTCTTCCCATATCTAAAACATTCTATGAGTCAAATTTTCACATTTAGAGATTCAGTCTGTATATTTATATTTCTTAATCTGTGGCATGAGGGATTTAATCAAAGTATAGTTTCCTGGCAATGAAAGTGATTGTACCCAACATGAGTTAATAAGAAAGATGATGGAATTGTCTTCTTTGAAGATCTTTATAGTTTTTTTCAAAAGTATTTATGCACAGCCCTTCCTAAAGCCAGACACTGAAGATCAATCAAGTACTCTTCTCGTCAAAAGATTCTCTGATGCTATAGAAACTCCAGATTGTGGTTTTATTCTGACACATTTTGGTAGTTTTGTTCTGTGACAATTATAGGACAAAAAAATGAAAGAGTAAAGAAATGGAAATTGGCTTTTAGCAGCTGTTTTAGTGAGACCATTTACATTTTAGATTCCAGAATGGAGATACTAGTCCATCAGAGGAGAAACAAGATTTTGCTCTTATTGTAGTAAAAGATCTTGTGTTAATGTTAAAGATATTGTTCCTATTGTGGAGAGAGAGAGAGAGAGAGAGAGAGAGAGAGAGAGAGAGTGAGTTATCTTTTACCCTGACTTTGGCGAAGGGGTCATGAAGTAATCTTTTCTTGGACCAGAAAGTAATTCTTTCCTTGGATTTCAAGGAAATCATCAAATTTTTGCTAACAACCGTGCTTAATTATTTGAATGGGTATGTGTTTTGTTTGTCTAGTCTTGTCATTAATACAATTAACTAGAATCCTATTTAATTCTTGAAATTGAAATGTCAATTGTGACTTTGTCTTACTTTTCACTAAAATCATTTTCACTCACTTTTTAGATATCATTTTTGCATATGCTTACCTATTACTGTATAACAATAAAATAAGTGCTTTAAACATTTTAATGAATATCCTATCAAGGCTCTCATTTGAGCAGCCTAACAAATATGAAAGAAATACGTGCTATGTATACGCAGAACCACACTCCACAATTAAACCCTCACAGTGACATTCCTTAAGGGGCAGTGTTAGCCTGGAAGAATCGTTTTATAAAATCCTTCTAATGATTGCATCACTTTGAAAGCCAACAAAATTGATTTGTAAACTCTGGAACTAGATTAAGATGAGGAGTATGAGGGAAAATGTTTCCAAATTCAACTCTTGCTTTGAATTTTCTATTAAATTTATTTTCCAGAGTTTCTTTTTTCCCCAGCCGTAACAAAGCAGTCTTTATTCCATAAGAAAGTAGTATTATGATACTGTTTTATTTTAGACCATTGATTTATTTTTGTGAAATGAAGATAAATAATACACATATCTTCACATCAGAAAACTTAGGTTCAAGCCATGGGTCTCCTTCTTCTGTCTTACTTTGAGTAAATTATTTTGCCAACTTCTGTCCCAACTTTTTCATCTCTAAATTAAATATAATGATTATGCTCATCCCACAAAGTTATTATGACAATTAAATTAAAATGTTTGCATAAAAATTTTGAAAAACCTGAGGCATTGTACAAATGCTAACATATTTGGGGGTATTACTATAGTTGTTACTATTTTTAAATATTAATATTTTCAAAGCTAAATAATAGTATCATAGTGGAACTACTTGGCATAGTTTACTGAGCAAAGCAAACAGTCCACTTGCAAAGTGAGTTGTTGTTCATCTCATGCCTATATCAATGTTCCCCCCATCTAGGACTCAGTGTAATTTGAAGCATGTAATAAGATGTTCAATACATTTTTTGGTGTCACCTGCCCCATGCCTCTTTCTTTCATTCTGTCCAATTTCATTTTTTTTCAATCCTCTTGTATCTTTCTTTTCTTCTTGTTTTAAATCATGTAGGTTATCATTTTTCACAATAAGCAAATATCCTAAGAACTATGAAAAGTGCCCATAGCACTTTCCATCTAAAAAATGCATAAGCCTTTTATAAACACATTAGTGATCATCACAAAATATTGTCTACCTTGAATGTTTTCTCATCTTTTTTTTTTTTTTTTTTTTTTTTGAGACGGGGTCTCGCTCTGTCGCCCAGGCTGGAGTGCAGTGGTACAATCTCGGCTCACTGTCAGCTCTGCCCCCCAAGCTCACGCCATCCTCCTGCCTCAGCCTCCCAAGTAGCTGGGACTACAGGCACCTGCCACCACGCCCGGCTAATTTTTGTTTTTTTGTTTTTTGTTTTGTTTGTTTTTTGTATTTTTAGTAGAGACGGGGTTTCACCATGTTAGCAAGGATGGTCTTGATGTCCTGACCTCGTGATCCGCCCGCCTCAGCCTCCCAAAGTGCTGGGATTACAGGCGTGAGCCACCGCGCCCGGTCTTTCTCATCTTTTTATCATGCATGTCTGCCTAGTTTAAAATCACAGGGCAGGAACTCTGTCTAATTCTATTTGTAAAATCAGAGAGAAAGTGTTGTTGTTCAATAAATGCCAAGAAGCAACAGCATCCGTATGAGGTGAATAGGTGGAAATTATTATTTCTGTCTATAGCAAGGTGAAAATAAAATGAGTGCTTTACAATTTTCAAAGCATTCTCATATCGATTATCTCATTTGTACATCACGCCGACACTGGGAGAAAGCCAGATAGGGCAGTTGTACTGTTATCCTCTTGCTGTCCTTGTATGATTGTGGAAAGTGAGACTAAGAGATTAAGTGCCTTGTCCACGTCATCAGGGAAATCCCAGCCTACAGGATCTCTATGCTGCTCTTCTGGTTTTAAATTGGTACAAATATTTGTACATTCTTATGGAGTGCATGTGATATTTTGTTACATGTAATGATCAAATCAGAGTATTCTGGGTGTCCATTACCTTGAGTATTTGTCGTCTCTACGTGTTGGGGACAGTTCAAGTCCCCTTCTCTAGCTATTTTGAAATATATAATACATTGTTGTTAACTATAGTTACCCCATTCTGCTACTGAATATTAAAACTTAGCCCTTCTACCTAACTATATGTTCGTACACATTAACCAGCCTCTCGTTATCCCTCTCCCACCCACTCAGCCTTCCAGGATTCTGGTATCTGTCATTCTACTCTCTACCTCCATATAATTAACTTTTTTAGTTCCCACATATGAGTGAGAACATGCAGCGTCTGTCTTTCTGTGCCTGTTCTTATTTCACTTACCATAATAACCTCTAGTTCCATCCATGTTGCTGCATCTGACAGGATTTCATTCTCACATTATCTTTGTCCATTTGTCTGCTGATGGACACTTAGGTTGATTCCATACCTTCCCAATTGTTAGTCGTACTGCAATAAACATGGGAGTGCAGATATCAAACTTTTTAATCCTTTGAGTAAATACCAAGAGTGGGATTGCTGAATCATATGGTAATTTCCCTGCTTTTCTCAACTAATGCTGTGGGAACTTCATAGTGATATGGGTCTTGATAGGTCTTGAACATGTCAAGAAGTATATCTGTTTTGTTACCTTTGTGAGAAGGCACTTAACTCTGACCCTGGCCCACAACAAGTGCTTAGTAAATAGTTGTTTAATTAAAATAAATAAATAATATTATAGATATCAAGTCAGCAGAACTCATGAACTAATTCTTGAATCCATCCTTGCCATCATCCACGCCTGACATCCTTGCCATCTTGGCTGCTGCTCAACCCACAAAAACCATTACATATTGTTAATTTTCTGTTTCATGTAGTGAAACTTGTAATGCCAGTTTTCAATACTACTTTCGAGTCATATCATTCTCCCAACTGCTACTACGTCTATTCAGTAGCTCAGGCACATAGGCACTCATTTAATAAACTTAATTATATCGTGCAAAATGCAGTCAATGGAACAGCCTTAAAAGTTTAAGCTTAACCTTTCATTTCACTAAGAAAATGTGTGACATGTTTATTTAATCCTTGTTAGTTGACAAGAAAGCCCCAGAAGCCAGACACTGATATCAGGACTCATGTGACTTACAATTGAGAGTCTGCTATTCATGTCTTCTGTTTATGCGAATGGCATATAAGAGTTCCAAGACATTTGTGTGTTATGTTGAGCTTTGAAGATTTGACATTTGTGTGTTATGTTGAGCACACAAGCTGGATTTTATAATCAGAGAGTTGAAGAATCATAGAAAATAAAAGAAGGGTAAGAGAATGGGTGTGCATTTCTTGGTGGCTATTTTCCTTAAATGTGGCTAGAGACAGTCAGTAACATTAGCCATGCTAGATTTGGGCTGAAGGAAATGCTCACATGTTAGTTGCTAGGAAAGCCCTACAACCCTTGATTGTGCCAAAATCAAATGACAATGCACATATATGATATATGCACTAGCTTAGAGACCATATCAGCATCCTTAACATCCTTTCTATATAGACTGTAAGTTTGCAGATGCATTTTGGTCTTTCAGTAGCATTTTAGCTAAATAACTTTTCAAAATGGTTCATCAAGGAAGCTGGTGATTGAACTTAGTATATCTTATTTCTCAGAATCATAATCAACTCAAGAAACCACCAGTCCTTTTTCACCCACACAGTCTTTCTTAAACACACATATTGTTCTATGACAGCTAACTTCATGTCTTTAGTTCAGTCGTTCATTTTTCAGAAAAACTGACAAAACATCAATTAAATTATTTCTCTTAGAAGAAAAGCTTAAAGTGAAGACCTTATGATAATATAGTCTAATAACATTTTGAATAATTATAGAATATACAATCCTGGATTCATTAGTGCATTCAGTGTCAACATGCGGTCATTCAGTTTTATTATCCCTTTAATAAAGCCATCTAAGATGTGTAAGTACTTTACCAACTTCTCATATTAAGTCAAAGGTCTGAGGGATATGCAGAGAAAGTTTACAGGAGAAAGTGAGTCCCAGCTCTTTATTGCACACATATTGATACTAGCTAAATTTAGATGAAATTACCTAAATATCTAAATAATATGGTTTACTTATTTAAAGTCCACAGAATTTGAGAGGCCAAAACAGGCAGATCACTTGAGGTCAGGAGTTCGAGATTAGCCTGGCCAACATGGCAGAACCCCATCTCTACTAGAAACACAAACATTAGCCAGCCATAGTAGTGCACACCTGTAATCCCAGCTACTAGGGAGGCTGAGGCAGAAGAATTGCTTGAACCCAAGGGGCGGATGTGTGAGTCAACCGAGATCACACCACTGCACTGTGTGGGAGACAGAGCAAGACTCTATCTCAAAAAACTTTTTTTTAAGTAAATAAATAAACAAATATATAAAATACTTATTGGGTGTTATTCAAGTGTGTGTATGTGGTGGTAGTGGGGGGTCATTTTTATTAGTAGAAGTGAGAAAATGAGTAACTTAGAAATAATACAATGTCTTGTCCTTTGGTGTTCTGTTAATTCTACCAGTATATTTCACCATACTTAATATTCTGCACCATGTTGTTTTTGTTAAATTTCAAATGTGCTAATAGATGATTATTAAAGTAATTCGGTTGTTATTTCTCTTAAAATAATCTTTTAAAAATAATTATCCACAACTACTTTTTTGTTGTTGCAAGTCTAGATTTTCATACATGAAGTCGCTTAAAGACTCGCCTACGTTAATTTTTAATCAAGTATCGAACATCTCCTACATTTCAGGCATTGTGATAAAATACACCAATCACTTCCTGTAGGGCATGGATGATTATTCTCATTTTTTATAGATGACAAAGCTCTGCTTCAAAAAGGTTAAATAAGTTCCAAAGGTAAGAAAACTAATAAATGCTAGAACCTGTCTAGGAATCCAAATCTGTCTTTCTCCAAGGCCTATGCTCTTTTCAGTATAGCAAGTAGCCTCTCAAAATTTAAAACTATCAAGGTTTATACAAATGTATGTACTTTCACACACATATACACCCAGGCAGAGTAGGATGCTTTTCTTTTGAAAAATAGCCTTGACAACCAAAACATAATTGCATTGGAAAGACATGAGCTTTGGTGGTGAACTTATGACATTTTGGTATATACCTGCCTTGGTTTTAACCTTTACAAAATCTCAATTAGCACTGGGCCAACCTTGGTGAATCATCCTTGCTCTTAATAAAGTAAATATGGTTTGTGAAAGAGACAGTTTCCCATTTTCTGCACCACTAAAGAGTTGTGTCATCAGGTATAAAAGCTAACAATAGATTTAATAAACTGTTTATTTCTGTAATGAGAGAAACCCTCATTATTCACTAGGAATAGACCAAATTGGGGGATACTATAATAGATGTCAGAAATAACAATTGAAATTCTGAATACATTAGAACCACAGCATGTTGCAGACCAATTAAAATTGACAACCAAGTGAAGCAAATACACATGGATAAATATAGAAAATTCAAGTTGCTATTAGGGTGATTTTTTTCCCTCTTTTCTCTTTACCACTTGATATTTTTCTTTCTTCTTGATATTTCAGTTCATTTTGTTAATCTTTTCCTGCTTGGCTTCTGAATTTTAATTAAATTGAAAGTTGTCAGATAATCAAACTTTAATGCATTGTAGAATACCATAGCACTTTGATGTATTTAGTGCACTGATGTTAGGAAACTATCACTAACTAGAAATATCAGCATTTGTAGACAATATATAATTTTCATAATCTTAAAGTTGGGAAAAATACTGTGCTAAACATTTCAGCCGTGTGTTCACCTTTCTGTATTAGATTTAGTATTGGCAGCTGAGTAGGAGATTATAGGGTGCAGCTGCTTTAACCTTCAACAGTAAATGATGCTTGTTGAATTGTCTCCATGTGCCTCTAAAACCCAGGAAGCTTAAAAATATAGGCTTGATGCTAATGATGAGAAAACACAGTAAATTAACAACACTTTGGTTGGAGGAGAGTTGGGACTAAATATATTACTAATGAAGATTATGGAATTATTTTTTCTGAAGTTGTTGAAGAATGTTTTGTATAGGGCAGGCAAAAATTGGATTAAATTTGATATAACAACATAAAAAATAAATACCTGGCAGAGTGGTACAGGGCATGGCGGTGCACGCTTGTAATCCCAGCACTTTGGGAGGCCGAGGTGGAGGTGGGCGGATTGCTTGAGGAGCCTGGGCAACATGGCAAAACCTCACCTCTACAAAAAATACAAAAAAGTAGCTGAGTGTGGTGGCATGCACCTGTAGTCCCAGCTACCTGGGATGCTAAAGTGGGAGAATCCCCTGAGCCAGGAAGTCAAGATGTGATTGCACACTGCACTCCAGCCCAGGTGACACAGTGAGAGCCTGTCTCAATACAAAACAAACAAACAAAACCCAAACCGGATACCATTTATTGAGTACCACTTACTGTATATTGTGCGTTGTACTGGATGCTATACATTGTCTAATTTTATTTTTGTAGTATCCTACGGAGTAGGCATTATTATCACAGGTATACACATGATAAAATTGATGCTCAGAAAAGTTAATTACCATACCCAGGGTTACATGATTAGAGCAGAGACTGGGACTCCAAAGCCCATACCTGTATCCCTTCTAATTTCAGTGACCTACCAACATCTATTATATATTAGTTCTCATGTCAAAAGACACAATAAAGTATTTATTCATAAATGTATTATAATGTTTAAAAAATAGTATCAGAGAACAGCTAGGTGTAATCCCAATACAAACATAATTTCATTTAAACACAAATGCAGTTCTGGCCTGAAATGGATTTTTAACTTCCATCTTTTTTGATGAAATAGCATCTGCAATGTGTATGGAGGTTAGTGGGGGAGGAGACGAACAGCAGTTCCAGGAACACTGAAAGAAAAGGATCAAGTTAAATGCTTTCTACTCTCAGACAAGAATAACCCTTAACATACTTTTCTTATTTAATAAATTGTGACAGAATTACTCAATGTGGGCTCAGGAAAGGACAAAATGATTGGGCTCCTTACAAGTAATGTTTTTTTAAAAATTGAAATCAGATTTATACTAATCTGAAAACAAATAGGTTTCAGGGTAAGGGGAATCATTCCTCACTGAATTAATGTGTAAAAAGTAGCAAACACTGCCATCTACTGGGCTTTAATTTTCTCTTTGTTATAAGTGTTGCGGATGATCACAGCTATTACGTATATTGAATACATAAATAAGAAAAGACATCCGTTAGTTGTTGTGAAGATTTCAAGCTACCTAAAAATAATTGAGTGGCTATGTTTATTTCTTTATGAATACATTCTAAGTCCCTTTATTATTGGTGTTAACAGAAATATTCAGGAAAAACAAAATAATTACCTTCAAAGACATGTTTTCTCAATATTTTGCAAAACCTTTTGAGGAAGAAAGTTAAACTCCCCTGCAGAGAAGCATCACCAAGTAAAACTTGAGAGAAACTGTCACAGGTTTGTGAAATGCTGCACTTTCTCTGCTCAGCTGACAACCCTTCTTCCCAAGCTGTCTGATCCGTCCCGGAGGCTAACATATTTCCCTCTTCACCAAAAAGAGGAGGAAAAGAGAACCACTTTTCCTAGCGAGGAGGCTGTGCCCTATGTAGTGTGCACAAATGATCATTCTATCCCTCCAGCATGGTGGGAAAGAGGGGGCTGGGTGTGCTGGACCCAATCCTCTCCGAAGGAGGACTCAGTGCCCTGGCTCATCTGACTCAGTCACTGTCAGTTCACTCAGGAAGATGGTTTGTGATTCACCCTCTGGGAACACTTCAGCACAGCGTTTGTGTTCCTTCGACAATCTGCATCAGCTTCCCCGGGGGAGCTTGTTGAAGATTCAGGTTCCTGGCCTGAACCCAAGACATGCTGGATCATAAACCTCTGGTCTGGCACCCAGGGATCTGCATCAAACGGGCTATTCTTTATTATTATTATTATTTTAAGTTCTGGGATACATGTGCAGAACGTGCAGGTTTGTTACATAGTGCCATGTGCCATGGTGCTTTGCTGCATCCATCAACCCATCATCTAGGTTTTAAGCCCTGCATGCATTAGATATTTGTCCTAATGCTCTCCCTCGCCTGGCCCCCCACCCCCCAACAGGCCCTGGTATGTGATGTTCCCCTCCCTGTGTCCATGGATTCTCATTCCAACAGGCTATTCTTATGCGTTTTGGAGACTGATAACCACTGACCAGAACCTTGGGATTCTTACTCTTGTAGCCTCTGTGGTTCCTAAGATCAAACTGCCAGTGGGAGGGCCTACAATGCTTCATTCCAGGCCTTTCCGGCAAGGACTGTTCTAGAGCCATGTAGCCCTGCACATCAGCACCAGCTGTGGCACTTTGAAGAGTTCTGCTTCCTAAGTCCCTTCTCAGTGATTCTGATTCACCGAGTACTTCCTCAGGCTGCACCAATGTACAGCCAGGCTTAGTAAGCCGCAGCTCTAGGGAAACTCCAGGATTACCCCTGCAAAGACAGTCCCCAGAAGACTGTGAAGCAGGCAGAACATGTTTGCTGTCTCCCACTGTCTTCTGCATATGGCCTCCCCTTCCTCTTGGTACTCCACCTCCTGCTGTGGGCACCTCCTCTCTCTTTCACTACCAATTCTCTGATTCCTTTCATTTATCCCATTTTTGATAAGGGTGGTTGATGGCAGCTCACCTCTCCAAAACATTAGCTTTTAATGAACTGAGGTGCCCACAGGGTGGTGTATAAAATCTGGAAATATGAAATGTTGTTTGTCATATATTGTAATGTAGTATCCAAACCAACTATGTCTTCAGACTTAGTGCTTCTTCTTTATTTTATTTTATTTTATTTTATTTTATTGAGATGGAGTCTTGCTCTGTCACCCAGGCTGGAGTGCAGTGGTGCAATCTCAGCTCACTGCAACCTCCGCTCCCTAGGTTCAAGCGATTCTCTCACCTCAGCCTCCCAAGTAGCTGGGACTACAAGCATGCACCACCACCCCTGGCTATTTTGTTGTTGTTGTCGTATTTTTAGTAGAGATGGGGTTTCCCCATGTTGGCCAGGCTGGTCTCAAATTCCTGACCTCAAGTGATCTGCCTGCCTCGGCCTCCCAAAGTGCTGGGATTACAGGCGTGAGCCACCGCCGCACCTGGCCAAGTGCTCCTTCTTTAGATAGAATGTCATTGTGTTAGCCTGATAAAGGCTGCCAGCTTGTCATGAGAGGGAGTGTGTGTAGTTGGACCAGAGCGTACTGTGAACTGTGTGGCAGTATGAACAGAGCCTTGCTTCTGGAGACCTTTGTGGAAGTTGACTCATGTGAGTTATCACCTATTTTGGAGATGGTGGACATCACAAAGGCAGTGAGGTGTCAGCAAACCAGAGCTGTCTCTGACTTCCCTACCTGACACAGTGACACCAAGTAAAGGCATTTATCTCCAGGACCAAGAACACCCTTCTGTCACTTATCTAAAGCCAGTCTGGCCATCAAACCCAGCTCACATCTAAGCCCACTGTGGAGCCCTCCTAGGCCAGGCCTGTTCATAGCAATCTCTTCTTTTCCAAAACCACATCATGGATACTTTGATCCACCAAATGAAAACTAGTTATAGACTGTTTTGAAATATTCCTTATATCAAAGAAGGAGGTGTAAAGAAGGATGATTTGAAAGAGAAAATTTGGGATGACATGTAATGTAAGTATTATTCACTTTACCATTATCTTTCCAACTCACTGGCAAGATGCTCATTGGAAGCAGCGACCAGGTCTTGTCTTTTTTATATCTTGCATGGTACTCTCACAGAGCAAGTGCTCGATAAATATTAGCTCATTTGATACAGCTTTTTCTCTCGCATCTCTCCTCAGGAATGAGGCATGAATAGCAATTTACTGGAGTGCTCAAAAGTGCTTTTAATGTAGGACTTGTCGAATATTCTCCACATTGACAACTACAAAGCTGCCAAGTAGGAAATGTCTCAGGTAAGAGACCCTCTGGAGTCTCAGATTCAGATCCTTCCCAGATGAAGTCCTTCTTTGGTTGGTGATCTTAGACACCTACCTCTTCTGCTTAGTTCTAGCAAATTCTCATTGGTTCACTATGCCTTTTTCCTGTACATAGATCTTCCCCTTAGGCAATTCTGTTATTTTCTTAGAATAGTGTTTGTCCTGTTCCCCAGTCTCCCACAGCCATAGACATATCCTCTTCTGACTTACTGATGGTTTCTCTGTTCCGGTTACATTAGAAATATAACTTTGTAAAATGCTGCTATGCAAGCTTCTAAGCAAGTTTGATTTCATTGGTTTAGAGAGGGGGCCAAGAATTTGAAGTTTTCAACATTCTCTTGGGTAATTCTAGCATACAGTCAGATTGAGAACACTCCATTTTCTGTTTTACATTGTGCTCAGCTAAGAAGTTCCTGTTTTGTCCTTCTCCTCAATTTTAGGCCAGAACCCTGGCTTACAGTTTAACTGTTAAAAATTAATATTTGCAAGTATAGACATTCACCTAAAAAGCCAACAGTGATATAGACTATGTAAAATAAAACCAAATAAAATTATATAAACATAATGTATAATAGAAGAGTGTTATACTCTGCTCTACTTCTATTACTTTGTGGAGATAACTAGAATCCTCAGATATTTTAAAGGTTTTAAGGCTAGAGATTCCCCAAATGGGTTTAAGAATTGCTTAGTTAATATATGAATTATAAATTGATATGAAACTGAAAGATTTGGTGAAACAAGATCTTGAGACTCTACCAATGTTCGCTCTCCCCAAGCGTTTCTGCCAATTTCCCCAAGCATTTCTGCCAATTTCAAATGCTGGAGAAATCAAGGAGTCAAGAATGTGATTTTCTTCAAGGAAAGGATTGCCTTGAGTAGAATTTAGAACACATGACTCCCACTCAAATGTGCTGCCCAGTAGAAGATGCTGCCAATGATTAAATCAAACTGGGTTTGCTGCCCACTCTGTACCGTTTCCAGGATTTTTGATGTTAATTACTATTGAGTACAATGACATGGGATATTTCTCAGCCCATCACTATGTTTTGTATAGCACATAAAGTGTCTGGGGTATATGTGAATGACTAATAAATATATGTGTGTAATAGGTTTAGCTAAAATAAAATGATTCACATTAGGACAGAATGCCCTCCTCCATCCATTTGAAATTGTTTTATTTAATTGTATTCTACACTATTGAATCCCTAATATTTCTGTCAGCAATCAATGGAAATGATGATGGCATAAAATCTACATGCCTAACATCTAATTTATCAGGAAAAATTAGTGGGTTTAAATACATAATTAGTTTATAAAATGTGGTTTTGAACACATTTACAGAATGAGAGTTTTTATCTGCCAGCTCACTGAAAAGGCCTTTATGAGTGTTTAGGGAACTTTAAGGACAATTGTAAAAGAACTTGTAACCAATTGGAGGATGAGCCTTGGAAGAGGAGCATAAATTGTTGGCCCAAAATTGTTATGAAACTGTTTCATCTTCCCAAAAACATATTCTGTGTGAGTTCTGAACAGCCATTTCTCTATTTCTGTTCCACCTCCCTTGCTTTTTGTTTCTCTTTGGAGAATGTTAACAGAGTTTGCTAAGTCTAGGTTTTGTTACTTTTGTAAAGATACATAGATGAGTAATTGAAAAATCAAAAAGATTTGACAAATCAGAAAGCCAGAGTGAGAGACAGAATACACAAATGTGTGATTCTTGAGAGACCCCCAACCATGCTGCCTTCTCTTTAATTTGCAGACCTGTTATGTAGGTGTATCTTCTTTGTTCTCTTTTTCCCTGTCAACTAAGTAGGTCAAAGTTGACCCAGCAGCATTTAACAGCTCTTTAGAGATGAAGCAGAATACAGTGACACAGCAGAATCACTACTTTTAAGCATGAAGTTTTGTTCTTTTAGAACAGTTATTAAGATTGGGTAAATGCCCAGGTAACAGATTTTTTTTCCCAGAACAGAATAAAGGACTTTCTTTCCTATCTCGAAAATTAACGGAGAATATCAATAGAATAAAAAATTGTCAAAACATGATGGTTCCCTGCTGCCACAGCAAGGACAAGGTAAAACTAGAAAGCAGATGGCAAACAGAAGCCTGCTTTGTAACAATGAGTGATTAACAGTGACTCAAGGGTTTTGAGCAACTGATCAATTGACGAAAGAAGGAAGGGGACACTGCAAGAGGTGGGAGGAAAATAAATCTGTCTCTATTTTGCTCTACTAAAGAAAATTCTGTTTTTTAACCCTTGAATAAAAAACAGAAGATATTTTTGGTTTTTCTCTTTTTATTTATTTATTTATTTATTTATTTATTTATTTATTTTTGAGATGGAGTCTCACTCTGTCACCCAGGCTGGAGTACAGTGATGTGATCTCGGCTCACTGCAACCTCCACCTCCTGGGTTCAAGCAATCCTCCCACCTCAGCCTCCCGAGTAGCTGGGATAAAAGGTGCCTACCACCACTCCCAACTAATTTTTGTATTTTTAGTAGAGACAGGGTTTCGCCATGTTCGTCAGGCTGGTCTCCAACTCCTGATCCCAAGTGATCCACCCGCCTCAGCCTCTCCAAGTGCTGGGATTACAGACGTGAGCCACCATGCCCGGCCTAGATACTCTTTATTGAATATCATAATTTATAAGGTTACAAGCTGGTTAGAAATCATGCCTTCATCCTCTTGTAGGATAATGGCAATTGACTTCTTCTCTTCTGCAACTATTTCAAAGAAGTCCAGGGAAATGTATTGCAATGGACAAAACCTTATCGGCCTACATTAATAGATGATTAGGGCCAAGTGTTATACAATTCCAGGGGACAACATTCATTCAGGTGACTTACTATTTTTGCATAGCAGGTAGGAATCTCAAACCATGAACATAACTGTGCAAGACATACCCATTTGTTTTCTATAACCAAACTTAATTTCTGACTCTAGGATTCCCATCATCCATTTTTTGGAGGAAAATTTATCCTCTGCCTTTCTTGGAAGCCTCCTCCAGCCCAAAATGTGCCATTGTTCTGGGATTTTGCACACCACCAAGTGGATACTGGGAGGAGCCAGGCTCGAGCCATCTCCAGAGGCTGCGTGTTAAAGTGAATGGCCCCCAGCAAGTAGAAAGAGACGGTGGGTCATCACGAGAGGACAGAAGCTGAGGAGGCTGGTAAGAGGTCATTTGGAAAGTGTATCATAGAGAATGGTGCAGATTAGAATTCCTCGGAGGGGAGGCATTTAAGTAATCTGCAAATACAACCCAACAGAGACTACATTTTAATGACCATTGAGACAGAACCACAAACAGCAAAAGCAAGTAAAGAGGCCTTTTCTCTTGCTTTTAGCCCTCCTCTTCCCCACTGGAGGAGAGGAGGGGATGTGGTATTGGGAGCAGGAGTTTAGAAAAAGACAGCAGTAGAAACAGCCTGCGCTTCCTACTCCTGGTACCCAAACAAAGCCAGAAGTCAGGCTTCAGTTAAGAGGAGAGAAGCTTTAGTTTAAATAAAAAAATTGAAGTGAGACTTCTGTATACCTAAAGATAAGACTGTAGCTGTGGTTGAAAATGACCAGAAATGCTATGGGATCTCTCTGAGATATTGCCAAGTGGTAGGGAGGTGTCTAGCAGGGCATGGGTGAAGAGTGGTTTGCTGATTGTATCCTAAACAGAATGTGCTTACGTGCTTTGTCCCTTCCAGTCTGACTGCCCTCTGACGCCTCCCTGTCCTCCTTCCTCCCCAGTCAAACCATGACTTGAAGCCATTCTGCACTAGGCTCCTGCTGCCTCCCTGGAGGCTGCATTTGACTCCTCCCTGCTCCAGGGTCTCCCTTTCTAGGGAAACCTCTCTCTCCCTCCTACTTTTTTCAAATTCCACTTGTTCCTGCAAATATTGTCTCCCTTATATATCCTCTATAAACAGTGTAAGTTCTTCTGTCGGCTTACATTTTATTTTTAGAAACTAAAGCCAGAAGGGGCAAAGGCTACTTTACTTTCTATACCTGAAGTAGTGACTATTGGCATGAGTATGGAAAGGGCAAAGGACAAATAAAAATGGTGAGGAAAAAACATAAATTATATATCAAAGCCATATGCAGTTCTATGTTGATTTCCAATGGAACTTAGTCATTCTTGAGCTGATTGGATTTTGCTGTTGGACACAGAAGATAAATGTAACTGAAATGAATCACAGCATATTTTATACAGCATATGCTTGCCTTTTTCCATGTGCTTTATGTGGGCTGTGTAAGAGGAGAAGCAGAGAACTCACCATATTTATAATTAAATAATTAATCTAATAGCTCTTACAGATCTGCCTTTGATGCTCAACTGCAAGCTCCATGACTGCTGAAACTATGTTCGTTTTTTCACTGTGGATCTGAATTTCTTCTCCATAGGTATATTCTTGTTATATGAATGAGTGAATCTGTCAAAGTGGCAGGTATGGTGGGAGGTGTAGGTCGGGAGCGTGGCAGCCAGGACCAGGCTGCTATTCAGCCACTTTGCATGAAGAGCAGGGGATTTGGGAAAGGTGAGTAGACCTGGACTAAGTCATCTCCTGAGATCCCTTACAACACACCCAACTGTCCGGGGGCTTTCTGATTCAGGGTCAGTCTGGTCTTACATATGACCTGCCATAGCTTTGAGGGTTATAAGATATAATACAATAGGTTTTGTTCAAGCACTTGTCAAAACAGAAAATTACCAGACTATTTCTTTTTACTTTCAAGAGGCGTGAAAAAATGGCATCAACCCATTGGTAGCATTTATGCTTATAAACAATAGAAACACCTCAACTTAGTGTTTGGCTTTAAGAGAAAAATTTTAAAAATTAAATTGCCACTTCTTTACATTTAATTAGCATATTCACAGACTAAAAAAGAAATAATTGCAGGTCTCTTAAAGGCCTTATGGCTTACTCCAAAGTCAGTAGTTTCCAATTTAACTTAGACTAATGGGTTAGTCAGCTGAGGATTGCTTTGGAGAGAGGGACTTACTTTAGTGTTTACAGAGAACACTGATTCTTAAAGACTTCATGTTCTGAAAAGCATTATAATGATGAAATGATTATAAATAATAATATTCATAGGACACTTTATAAAGAAGCCTGCCATAGCTATGATTTCATGTCTAAACCAACCCAGGGAGTAGCACATGAACCAATGGTGTAGGTCCTCAGAGACATGTTTCCCTGCTTCCCCACTCCCACCCAGCCTCTGAGTCTCCATACAGCTCGGATTCAAAGATTCTCTTTTGTTCGTTCTCTATGATAGTTAGACCCACATGCTCAGTTCCTTAGTTGTTCCAGCACACAATGGCTATGGTTTGAAATATCCCAGCCTTTCCTTTCTATTTCATCCATATCCTACCCATCATCTCAAAGATAGCTCATCTTGTTCACTCCTCTGAAAATTTGTGAAACACATTTGGTATTTCATTATATTCACTCTTTCAGTGCTGCTGAACTGTTTCATCTGCTTCAGGTATTAGTGGCACAACTGGGTGTGAGATGAAGGAAGGAGGGGACCATGCCTTGTACATTACGTTGCAGAGATTCAGTTAGTAGATGTACACTTGTTGAATAAATGGTCCAGAATCATTCCAATTGGAATACTTCCTTAAGTCAAGTTACATGTTTGTTTGGTGCCCTAGAAAATGTCTAGCACTTATTAGATGTTCAGTAAATATTAATACTGCATTTGTAACCTGAGATGTTGAGTTTGGTTTTAAAATAAGCCAACAAAGTAAGCAAGCGACTTCCCAGGTATGTTAACTTTTATAACTTCTGTGTTTACAACTCTACTGCCATATTGAGAGAATAACTATTTAACATGATGACCCTGTGGTAAAAATCCATACTCATTAAGAAATAAAAGTTTGATTTTCAAGTCAGTTACAGGTAAAATCAAATAAAGGAAGAAAGGAAGGAAAGCAGGAGGAAGGGAAGGAGAGAGGGAGGGAGGAAAGAAGAAAAAAAGAAAGAAATTAAAATGCATTTGACATATTGAATGTATTAATTCAATTGCCACCCAATCTTTTGCAGTGCCTCCTAATCCTGGACAACAGAACATTGCTGGACAATCATGGCAAAGCTGAGCTCAGTGGACTCACCATGGATTTACTCTGATCTGCATTACTTAGATCGTTAATGCCAATCCCTTTTTTCCCAGTAACTTTATGTCTGTTCACATCATTTCATTCTCAATTACGCCAGCTCTATGCTGTTACCCTCAGCTGTTATCCTTACCCTCTATCTAAATAAGAACTCCTTTGATTTCCTTCTTCCTCATTTTAAAATTTTCTTTTTCCTTTGATCATTCTCTTATTTTTCTCATCCTGTCTCAGGAGTGCTCTTTCTTCCCAAGGCTGTGCCTTCCTCTCTGCGTGGATCTTGTCCCCTCCTGGCTTTCCAGGACCACTGCGTGAATTACCTTCTATTCTCTTGCATCTTTGGTGTCACCCTTTTCATGAGCTCTGCAACGGTACTATTGCCCAAGCTCTAGGAAACCCCCCTCTTTTAAATTAATGTATTTCTAGACTTTCATTTACTATCTCGTTTCTCAAACGTGCAATGAACATGTTATTTCCTTTTATCTACTCTTTTGGTTTGAGGCATATCATCCTTCTAGTTCTCACACTTAAGGTCTCAAATTCCACCTGTAAGGGGGTGAGCTTGCACTTAGGTTCTAGGCTAAATCTAGTCACAGGAAAGTAACTAGTGCAGTTAGATTCACAGTTTAGAGTGTCTGTGGAAATGCTCCACCTTGAGATGGGATTCTGCCTGTGTTACTGTTACTTGAGCATACTGATGCCACCCGAATATTCACCTGCTTCAGCTTCTGCCTATTGACCCCTTGCACACTCCCTTCTCCCCCTCTCATGTTTGGAAGAATTAACCTTAAAATATTAACTTCATTATTGATAAAGCCAATTGGGGAACATATCTTTAGATGTTTGGTCAAAAGCCTTGCTGAGTTGAATTTTCTCCTACAACAGCAACCCAGAATGCATTCTCTCTGCACTTGGTTTGCAGGCTGGCTTATGGATAGTCAGGGGTTAAGTGTTCTTCCAGCTTTGCAGAAGAGAAATCAGTCATCTACTAGGAAAAGAGGAAAATCAGAGATAAGCTGAAAGCATTCCTCTCATAATTTTCCATTCCTGGGGAGTAGATTCGACATTTTTTTCCCTTAATGGAAACATGAGTCATGAGGAATAAATGCTCCCTGCTATCAGTCCTCTCTCTCCCTTCTGGGGCTTCTCCTGGTTCCTGTTCTGCCCCCAGAAAACTTGTCTAATCTTGGCTACCCTGATCAAGCCTCCACCAGCCCCGATGCTGCTGGTATACACTTGCTCCTTAACCACACATACTGTGGTTTCTGCTTTAATAACCAACCACACCAACATGGCACATGTGTACATATGTAACAAACCTGCACGTTGTGCACATGTACCTTAAAACTTAAAGTATAAAAACAAATCAACCATAAGGCTTTAATTACCCAATTTAGCCACACGTTCCCAGGCCTTTTCTTCTCTAACTTCTCAGCTCTAATATTTTGAATACATCCCGTTTGATTGTGGACAAAGAGACAATGATCATAGGTAATGCCCTATGTTTTTGTACACTAAGTTTCTTTTGTAAATACCGTTGTTTCTAGCCAGGCGTGGTGGCTCACACCTGTAATCCCAGCACTTTGGAAGGCTGAGGCAGGCGGATTGCCTGAGGTCAGGAGTTCGAGATCAGCCTGACCAACATGGTGAAACCCCATCTCTACTAAAAATACAAAAATTAGCTGGGTATGGTGGCACGTGCCTGTAATCCCAGCTACTGAGGAGGCTGAGGCAGGAGAATCGCTTGAACCCAGCAGGAGGAGATTGCAGTGAGCCAAGATTGTGCCACTGCACTCTAGCCTGGGTGAGAGAGCAAGATGCTGTCTCAGAAAAATTAAATAAACAAATAAATAAAAACCGTTGTTTTTAATTAAAAAAAAAAGCAGTTTCCTTAATATTCAAGTATGCTCTATTCTAAGGCTTTTCTAAAAACCAGTATTCATGTAAAAAATACTTTCTACTGATGTAGAAGAGGGGTAAGAACTTTGGAGTGAAAACAGATTAGAGCTTGGGTTTGAATTCCAATTCTGACACTTACTAGTTAAATGACCTTATTTAATTTCTCATCACTTTAGTAATTTCATTTCTAAACTGGTGATTAACAGTGGCTAATGTGTATTAAATACATAATGCTAATCACTGAGGGCTTCATATGCATTATCTTATTTAATCTTACAACTCCATGAAATAATCATATTATTCTTTCCATTTTACAGATTTTAAAAATGAGATTTAATGAACAAAAGAAACTTGCCCAAAGTCACACAACCAGTAAGTGAGAGAGTTTGGAATCAAATCTAATAAAACACATATTTGAACTCAGGTTTATGTAACTCCAAAGTTAAAGCTCTTAAAAGCTGTGCTTTTCTTCTTTTTCTATACTTAGTGTATGCAAAGATCTCCTACAGTGCCTTGTAATGATTATGAAGTCGCTAGACAATAGCTGTCATTATCATCATTGTCATCATTATTATAAACAAAAGATTATGTTCGAGCTTGGCCATCAGTCTTTTTGCAGTATTTTTCAATTTGGTTTCTTATTATGGATTTACCAAAAGGAGTCAATTTCTCTTTTATATGGACACTTTGTAGTAGAATTGAAGATAACAATTGTTAGATAAATTGACATGGTGTTATTCATGTTCAAGAAGGAAACATTGACATGTTTCTTAATAAGCTAAGTATGAGAAAAATTTTCCTATGACACAAAACACAAAAACAGTAAAACAATTGATCAATTCAGCTACATAAAAATAAAACAACTTTTGCATGGCAAAAGTAAGTATTATTAAAAAGAAAGTGAAAAGATAAATGACAAGCTGGGGAAAATACTTGCTACTTCTGTCACAAACGAAAGATTATTCTGGCATGAAGACAGCCACATTGCCCTACAGGATAGACTAGAATGCCAAGAAACAAGCTCTCACACAGATGGTCAAAAGCTTTTACAAGGGGACCAAGATCATTCAAAGAGGAAGAAACAGTCTTCCACAAATGGTGCTGGGAAAACTGGATATCTACTTGCAAAAGAATGAAGTTGACCCCTGCTTTTATACCACATACGAAAATCAACTCAAAATGTATCAAAGATTGGGCTGAGTGTGGTGGCTCACACTAACCCTAGTACTTTGGGAGGCCAAAGTGGGTGGATCACCTGAGGTCAGGAGTTCGAGACCAGACTGGCCAACATGGTGAAACCCCAACTCCACTAAAAATACACAAGTTAGCCGGGCGTGGTAACACATGCCTGTAATGCCAGCTACTTGGGAAGCTGAGGCAGGAGAATCACTTGAACCCAGGAGGCAGAAGTTGCTGTGACCTGAGATCGTGCCACTGCACTGCAATCTGGGTGATAGAGCCAGACTCTGTCTCAAAAAAAAAAAAGTATCAAAAATCTAAACATGAGGGCTAAAACAATAAAATTACTAGAAGAAAAAACATGGTGGAAAGCTTCATGACATTGGATTTGGCAAAGATTTCTTAGATATGATGTAAAATCACAGGCAATGAAAAAATAGATAAATTGTTGGACTACATCAAAATGTCAAAAATCTGTGCACCAAAGGACATAGTAAACATGTAAAAAGGCAACTAAAGAATGCAGGAAAATATCTGCAAATCATATAATTGATAAAGAATTAATATCTAGAATTTATAAATAACTCTTAGAACTCAAATAATAACAAAACAACCTGATTAATAAATAGGCAAAGAACTTTAATACATATTTATCCAAAGAAGATATGCAAAAAGCCAATAAATAAGCACATAAAAAAGATGTTCAATATCACTTAGGAAAATGCAAATGAAAACCACAGTGCAAAACCACCTCACCCCATAAAGATGGCTACTATAAAAATAAAAAAATAAAAAGAGAAAATAACAAGTGTTGGCAAGGATGTGAAGAAATTGGAACCATTGTGCATTGCTGGTATGACTGGAAAATGGTACAGATGCCGTGGAAAACAAATTGCAGTTGGTCCTTGAATACCATGGGTTTGAACTGCACAAGTTCATTTTATGTGAATTTTTTAAATTTTTTCAATAAAATGTGCACTGTGTGCTGCTTCTCCTGCCACTTCTTCCACCTCCTCCAAGTCTTCTGCCTCTGCCATCCTGGAGACAGCAAAGCCAACCCCTCCTTTTCCTCCTCTTCCTCAGCCTACTCAACATGAAGATGACAAGGATGAAGATATTTATGATGATCCACTTCCACTTAATGAATAGCAAATATATTTTCTCTTCCTTATGATTTTCTTAATGACATTTTCTTTCTTAGCTTCTTTTTTGTAAGAATATAATATAATATATATATAACATGCAAAAAATGTGTTAATCAACTGTTTATGTTATTGGTGAAGCTTCTGGTCAACAGTAGACTATTAGTAGTGTTGTTTTGGGAGACTCAAAAGTTAGATGCAAATTTTTGACTGTGTAGGGGTCAGCACCCGTAACTCCCAAGTCGTTCAAGGGTCATCTGTAAATATAGAGTTACCATATGATCCAGCTGTTTCACTTCTAGGTATATGTGTTAGTTTGCTTTGCATTCCTGTAACAGAACACCTGAGACAGTGTAATTTATAAGGAACAGAAATTTATTTCTCACAGTTCTGGAAGCTGGAAGTCCAAGACCAAGGCCAGGACTAGTGAGGACCTTCTCCTGCATTTTCCCATGGCGGAAGGTGGAAGAGCAAGAAAGAGAAACCCTGTGACCTCACATGGCAGCCAAGCAGAAAAGGACAGGTGAACCCACTCTCTTAATTCCTTTTTTATGATAGCATTAATCCATTCATGAGCCCTAATCTAAACACCTCCCACTGGGCCTCACCTCCCAGCACCGTCACTTTGGGGATAAAGTTTTCAACATATAAATTTTGGGGAACACATTCAGTTCATAGCAGTATATATACAAAAAATGAAAGCAGGGTCTCTAGCACCTGTACACTATGTACATAGCAGCATTACTCACAATAGCTAAAACAGGAAGCATCCCAAGTGTCCATCAATAGATAGATGAATGGATAAACAATGTGATATATGCCTACAGTAAAATACTACTTAGCCTTTAAAAAGAAGGTAATTCTGACACATGCTGCAATGTGGATAAACCTTGAAGACATTAAACTAAGTGAAATAAGCCAGGCACAAAAGGGCAAATATTATGATTCTACTTATATGAGGTAGCTAGAGTAGTCAAAATCACAGAGGCAGAAAGTAGAATGGTGGTTGCCAAGGGCTGGGGTAGGCGGAAAGGAAGAGTTATCGTTCAATAGTACAGAGATTCAGTTTGGGATGATGAAAAAGTTATGGAGATAGATGGTGCTGATGGTGGTAATAACACAACAATGTGAATGAACTGTATGCTACTGAACTGTCCACATAGAAATGGCTAAAATGGTAAATTTTATGTTATACATATTTTAGCACAATACCAATACAAGAATGATTATTATTGCTTATATATAAAGTGCCTCTAAAAATTGAGAAGAAAAAAAATCAATTCAATTTTTTAAATGGGCAGAACACTTAAAAATACTTAGCAGAAAAAGAAATGCTTATGGCCTTTAAACATATGAAAAATGTTGAACCTCACTTATTTGAGAAAAGCATATTAAAATATATTTGTATAATAGTTCTCTGACTTATTATGTAGGAAAAATCCAAAAGCTTGACAATGTACAGTGATGGTAAGACTTTGGAGAAGCAAATAGTCTCATACATTGTTGGTGTGAATATAAAAATTGTAGGTACACCACCAGTGGGTGGAGTTTGCTAATATCTAGCAAAATTATATGTGCATGTATGTTTTCAGCCAGCAATTCCACTTCTAGGAGTCTATTTCAAAGATATACTGGCTAAAATAGAAAATGACGTTGTCATGAGGGAGCATCCATTGCAGTACTATTTGTAACAACAAAAGATTACAAACAACCCAAATATTCATTAAAAGTTGAATAACTGATGACATCTATTAGAATGAAAAGTGATATAACTATGAAAAAGAAACTAGGAAGACCTCTATGTATCACTGTGGAGATATGGCCAGGATATATTTAGTAAAAAGAAGCAACAAAGCCAACAAAGTTTAAAGAGCCTATACTATGCTACTTTTTGTCTCATAAAGGGATACAGTACTTTTTTATATTTAAAAAGAAAATGAAATGATGAATCAAAAAAATAAAAATTGTATGCTACAGAGGGATCAGGAAAGTAAGAAGAGAGCAGAAAGGGAATCCAGACCTCTCTAAAGTTACCTTATTTTATAATTTTAACTTGGAACCATGTAAATATCTCACATAATTAAAAAATAAGATGAAATAAAGATTTAAAATGTGATTTCTAGAAATATAAAAAAGAGAAACAAAATACATATTTTGTCTATTCATCGCTAGAATATCATAAGGACAAAAAGAACCAAAAAAACCTGAAGTTTTTTTTATTGTCAACACAATTGTTATTATTATTTTGAAACAATAAATATTTGTATTAATGTGATTTAGGAAGTAGGATTTTCAGCACAGGAGAAAAAAGTGCATCTATAAAAGCGAAGGTGTTAAGGAAAACTCTATGTAATCTTTGACTTGAAAAACATAGTATAAACTGATGGGTTTTTAAAAATCAGTCCAAACTATTGTCAAAAATAACAGTAGAAACTGATTATTTACTTATAAGTCCAAAAATATTGATATTTTCTACCTCTACCCATGGAAAAATCTGAGGAATAGTGACAACCTAGTTTTGATGAACACCCTTAATGCCCAGCTTGTGGTCTCTAAACACTATTTCCTAATTTAAAAAAACACAAGAGCTCCATGGTAAAGTAGCAGGTTTCATGTCTAAGGCAGGGAATATAGATGGTAAGTATGAGACAACTTGACACTCCTTAAGCAAGTAAGTTACAAAAAGCTTGGGGTTTTGCCGAAAGGACATTCAAGATAACTTGAGAAACTCTCACTGGTCAAAGATAGGGCTGTTTGAACACCAATAATAATACTGTCACTGATTAAAACATCAAATATATAAAAATCTATGAGTTCATTATAATGCTTCGAAAAGGGAATCTGGCTTATTACCTTTGAATGTGGTTAGAACACTGGCTTATTATTCTAAACGTTGAAAATTAAAAAGAAAGAATCGAGTATCAATCCTGCCTCTCTTCTATGAACCATGTTTCCAGTAAATCAAAGAGCTGACAAAGCTGAATTTGTCTTCATATAAGAATCACAGCAAATAAATCAGTTTCTCATCTCTAAAATGAGAATATTTGTGATCTACTTTATATTGTTGCTGTGGCTCACAGTAAAGGTGCAGTACACATTAGCTTTTACAATTACACATTTTGAAGGGTATGCTTTCTTTTAAAAAATGCTATAGAGAAAGTACACATGCTTTCAAATGTCTTATTCCATATGCTATTCCATAAAGATAAGCCAGGAAGAAAAATGTGTTTTAGGATTTTTTTTCTTTATCCTTAACCTTTGGGAGTTTGGAAATTTGATTATTAAATTCCTTGAGGTAGTCTTCTTTGGGTTAAATCTGCTCGCTGGTCAATATCCTTCTCAGACTTGAGTATTGATCTCTTTCTGTAGGGTTTTTTTTTTAATTTTTATTTTCTGAGACAGAATTTTGTTCAAGTCACCCAGGCTGGAGTGCAGTGGCGCAATCTTGGCTCACTGCAACCTCCACCTCCCAAGTTTAAGCCGTTCTCCTGCCTCAGCCTCCCGAGTAGTTGGGATTGCAGGCGTCCCCCACAATGCCTAGCGAATTTTTGTATTTTTGGTAGAGATGGGGTTTCAACATGTTGGCCAGGCTGGTCTCAAACTCCTGACCTCAAGTGATCCGCCTGGTTCAGCCTTCCAAAGTACTGGGATTATAGGCATAAGCCACCACACCTGGCACTTTCTCTAGGTTTGATAAGTTCTCTGATCTTATCCCTTTGAATAAACTTTCTACCCCATCTCTTTACCTCCTTTTTAAGGTCAATAACTCTTAGATTTGCCCTTTTGAGGCTATTTTCTAGATCTTTTAAGAGTACTTCATTCTTTCTTATTCTTTTGTCTTTTGTCTCCTCTGACTGTGTATTTTCAAATGCTTGTCTTCAAGCTCATTAATTCTTTCTTCTGCCTGATCAATTCTGATATTAAGAGGCTCTGATGCATTCTTCAGTGTGTCACTTGCATTTTTCAACTCGAGAATTTCTCCTTGATTCTTTTAAATAATTTCAATCTGCTTGTTAAATTCATCTGATAGAATTCTGAATTCCCTCTCTGTGTTATCTTGAATTTCTCATAAGTTTCCTCAACGCAGTCATTTTGAATTTTCTGTCTGAAAGGACACATATCTCTGTTTCTCCAGGATCAGTCCCTGGTGCCTTATTTAGTTTCTTTGGTGAGCTCATGTTTTCCTGGATGGTCTTGATACTGGTAGATGTTCGTCGGTGTCTGGTCATTGAAGTGTTAGGCATTTATTGTCGTCTTTGCAGTGTGGGCTGGTTTGTGCCCCTCCTTCTTGGGAAGGCTTTTCAGGTGTTGGAAGGAACTTGAGCCTCAAGCCCAATAATGCTGTGGTTCTTGCAGACTCATAGAGATACTGCCTTGGCAGTCTTGCATGAGATCTAGAAGAATTCTCTGGATTACCAAGCAGAGACTCTCGTTCTTTTCCCTCGCTTTCCCGCAAATGGAGTCTCTGTCTGTCTGCTGAGCTCCCTGAAACTGGGGGTGGGGAACACAGGTTACCACCACTGGGACTGCACCGATTCAGACTTGAAAACAGCACAGCACTGGGTTTCACCCAAGGCCCCCTGTAATCACTACCTGGCTACCGCCTATGATCACTCAAGGCCTTAGGGCTCTATGATTAGCAAGTGGTGAAGCCAGCCAAGTTTATGTCCCTTCTTTAAGGGTAGCAAGTTCCCCCAGGTCCCAGTTGGGTCCAAAGATGCTGTCTAGGAGCCAGGGATTAGAGTCAAAAACCTTAACAATTTACCTGATGTTCTATTCTACTGTGGCTAAGCTGGCATTCAACCACAATACAAACCCTTTCCCACTCTTCTCTCTCCTTTTCACAGAGAGAGGAGCCTTTCCCTGTGGCCACCACCACCACCAGTCCATGGTGGGGTTCTGCCAGGGCACTGCTGATGTTCACTTAAAGCCTAAGGGCTCTTCAGTCAACTTGTGATGAAGGCTTCCAGGCCTGGGACTTACCCTTCAGGGTGGTGGGCTCCCCTTCTTGTACAAGGCAGGTCTAGTAATGGCCATCCAAGAGCCTAGGCCTGGAATTGGGGGCTCCAAGAGTCTGCTGGTACTCTACTCCCCAGTGGCCAAGCTGGCACCTAAGGTGCAAGACAAAGTCCCCTTTACTTCTCTCTCTGTTTTTCTCAAACAGAAGGAGTCTTTTGCTGTAGTCACCACAGCTGGGAATGTGCTAAATCACAACTAAAGCCAACATGTCTCAGAGCCCAAGGCCCACGGTGTACTATCTGGGTATTGCTGTTTATTATCTGGGGCCCAAGGACTCCTTAGTTAGCAGGTGATGAATTCTGCCAGGACTGGGTCCTTCTCTTCAAGGCAGCAGGTTTCATTTTGGCCCAGGGTGTGTCTAGAAATGTAATCCACTAGCTAGGGCCTGGAAAGAGGGGCCTCATGACTCTGCCTGATGCCCTGTCTCACTGTGGCTGGGCTGGTATCCAAAATGCAAGACAAAGTCCTCTTTACTCTTTGCTCTCCTTTCCCCAAGCAGAAGGAAGGAGTCACTTTCATCTCTGCGAGCTGCACCGCCTGGAGTTGAGGCAGGGGTGGTGCAAGCACTCCCTCGGCCACGCTCTCTGGTATCACTCTAGACCATTTACCCAACAAGTTCACAGGATCTAATACCAGCCCAACGCTAGGAGTTGCCTAGGAATTGCAATCCTTGTGCCCTAGATTACTTTTCAAGTTTACCTAGGACATCAGAGCACTTATGGCCCACAGTGGCAAGGCCTTCAGAGAAACTCAAGTTTCCATCACTGGGATGGGTGATTCCCCTCTGGCTAGGTCTGCTCTGAAAGCCTCCCCCATGCGTGGGCGCTGGCTGACCCCAGCATACCTTTGCTCTCTACTCCCAGGGCAGCACTGAGTTCAGTGTAAAGTCCCCCAGTTTTCCTTCCCCCAAGTGCACAGATTCTCTCTCTCTGAGCCCCCAATCACTGCTGGGTTATGGATGAGTGATGGTTTTCGTGATTCAAGACTGTCTCTTCTAGCCTCTTTCAGAAATAGGAGTTGAAACTAGGTACTGTGATTGTTCACCTGGTTTTGGGTTCTTGTGATGATGGTACTCTTTTGCGTGTAGTTAGAATTTGGTGTTCCTGCTGGGAGAATGAGTGGTGTGGGCTTCTATTGGGTCGTCTTGCTTTGCCCTCCAAAAAATGTATTAAATGACAATAAATAATGATTTCATGTTTTAGCAAGGAGTTTAACCCTTTTTATGCCAATGGAATCTCTCAGATTGGAGGAGTGAGTTCAATATGAGTGAACAGTATGCTATGACTACCATGAAAAGCACATGTAAACTGAGGTTGCATTAGTAGAAACTTGGGTCCCAAATATGGGATGAAATAGGTCTCTTATATAAGCAACTATTGAGACTGTATCTTCAGTATCATTTTCTCTTCTTCAACTTTCATCGGACAATGTGAAGGAAGAGTATATCCAAAGGGATGTGACTAGCATGGTGAAAGGACTTGCACTTATGCCACATAAGTTGTGATAGAAATGGAATCCCTGCTTTTCACTACATACAGAAATTAACTGAAGATGGATTAAAAACTTAAATGTAAGACCTCAAACTATAAAGATCCTAGAACAAAACCTAAAAAATACTTTTCTGGACATCTGCCTAGGCAAAGACTTTATGACTAAGTCCTCAAAAGCAATTGTAACAAAAACAAAAATTAACAATTTCGACTTAATTAAAGACCTTCTGCACAGCAAAAGAAACTAACAGCAGAGTAAGCAAACAATCTACAGAATGGGAGAAAATATTTGCAAACTATACAGCTGACAAAGATTCCTCAGAATCTATAAGGAACTTAAACAAATCAACAAGAAAAAAATCAAATAACCCCATTAAAAAGCGGGCAAAGGACACGAACAGACACTTCTCAAAAGAAGATATACAAGTGGCCAACAAACATATGAAAAAATGGTCAGCATTACTAATCATCAGAGAAATGCAAATCAAAACCACAATGAGATACCATCTCATACCAGTCAGAATGGCTATTGTTAAAAAGTCAAAAACAACAGATGCTGGTGAGGCTGCAGAGAAAAGAGAATGCTTATACATTGTTGGTGGACATGTAAATTAGTTCAGCCACTGTGGAAAGCAATTTGAAGATTTCTCAAAAAACTAAAAATAGAACTACCATTTAACCCAGCAGTACCATTACTGGGTATATACTCAAAGGAAAATAAATTGTTCTACCAAAAAGACACTTGCATGGGTATGTGTTTTAATTGAAGCACTATTCGCAATAGCAAAGACGTGCAATCAACCGAGGTACCTATAAATGGTGGACTGGATAAATAAAATGTGGTACATATACACCATGGAATACTATGCATCCATAAGAAAGAATGAAATCATGTCCTTTGCAGCAATATGGATGCATCTGGAGGCCACCATTCTAAGTGAATTAATGCAGAAAAAGAAAACCAAAATTTGCATGTTCTCACTTATAACTGGGAGCTAAACACTGGGTACACACAGACATAAAGATAGTACTGGGGACTCTAAAAGGAGTGGGTAGGGCAAGGGCTGAAAAACTTCCTGTTGGGTACTATCTTCACTATCTGGGTCACGGGATCAGTAGAAGTGGAACCTCAGCATCATGCAGTATACCCTGTAACAAACATGCACATGTACCCCCTGAATCTAAAATAAAAATAAACATTCTTAGAAAAGAAGAACTGGAAGTATTTAGCACAGACAAAACAGTACTCGATCTGGACATGGGTTAAATATTCCCAGCAATTTGAAACACAACTTATAGTCACTCTTTAAAAAACACAAGTAGAATATATTGTCTGTAATGCTTTGTAATCTACTTTTTGTCTCAACCCGTTCAGTGAATTTATACACTTGGAAACATGCATATTATTAAGTTATTTTTCCCCCATTATTTAGTAAAGTATATTTAGCCTTTCATTTTTTCTTCACTCTGCTCTAGTGCTCACCATATTAAATAGTGCTATTTTGTTAATTCAGATTCAAAGAATGCATACAATTTCAGGGACACCGTATTTTTTGAACTTATTTACCTAAATTGTGATGTATTCACAATTACAATAGTTAATACCACAAAACACACACTATCTCTTTGGTATATGGGATAGTAAATCATGTTACTGTGGTGGTTTATTTATTAGCTACCCAGTGCTTTTCCATTTTGTTGTGTACATTATTTCTCAAATATCCCTGGCTAAAGCAGCCATAATTGTGCTAAACTGTATTTGATAATTAAAGCATTTGGGAAACATCCTAATGAAAGCTCAAAACTCCCTTTGTACTAGAAAATTAGCACTCTCTAAGGTCTAATAAGCACGGTTAAGAATACCTGGGATGCCAAAACTCTGAAAAGTACTCAAAACCCCTGTGCCATCAACGAATAGGATATTGTAACTTTAGAGAAAAAAACTAAACACTACTTGAAAGTGATCAAAATAGAGGTTATTTTCAGCAGTGCAAAAAAAATAATTTAATAGACACAGAAAGCTGGTTTTCTGAAAATGACTTTGCTGTAGATGTAATTAGGAACGATATAAAGTGTATCATTGGAAAAAACTGTATTCGAATTACAGTTAAATTTCATAACCATGCATAACCATACAGAAACAATAGAACGAAGTGAAATTGCCCAAAATCATCTTAAATATTTATTACATTTATGACTAATTTATAGTACTGTATTCAGAGAAATGTTATGATTTCCATTTTTAATAAGAATTTTCGTTTCTATTCCCAGACAGTCCCACTTGGTTAGCTGTATTTTCATGAAGCTTATTACAGCTTTTTCTTTTAAAGATGGAATATTTTACATAATTATTCAATATATCAAACTCTTTTAAAGCATGGTTCAAAGTATTTATAATGAAAGGACACAAAAGCATATTTCTTGTGGCTTGTTAAGCACATTTACTTTCATTAGAGCTACCTAAAAGTATCATTACATGTTCCAGAAAAGCATTTTTAAAAAATGCTTGGGTATTTATAAACGTTCATACATTTTGGTGTAAAATTATAAAAGTAGATTTTGGAAATAGTCCAGGAAAAATGAATTTTCATTTTCTTTTATAAATCATAAATGAATTATCTTTTATTTGGTATCATTTTATGTCAATCAAATGCTAGACTGTTCATAATGGAGCCCAAGACTCAAAAGCTTAAAATGATTTTAATCTATTCTAAACGAGAAGGCTTACATAAGTTCTCTAAATTGTAAGCCTCTGTCTCTATAAATTTGATTCAGAAATCATGATACAGTTTTTTTGGTACAGTTGACCCTTGAATAACACAAGTTTGGACTGCGTGGGTTGTGTGAGTCCACTTACATGGGATTCTTTTTCATCCAAATGCAGATGAAAAATACAGTATTCTAGGGATGCAAGACCATGTATATGGAGGGCTGACTTTTGCTATGCAGAAGTTCTGCAGGGCCGACTGTGGGCTTGAGCATGCTCAGATTTTGTTACACATAGGGGTCCTGGAACCCATCCGTTGTTTATACTGAGGGATGGCTGTGCTTCTAAACTGTGGCATTGCAGAGAAATTGAGACATGTTAAATGAAGTTCAGCTTTATTGTAGCTGTAACCATTGAAATTTGTCCTAAAGTGGGAGTTGGAGTTGACTCCTGGATGTTGGGAGAGAGAACTCCCAGGCAGAGGGAATAATATGGTAAAGCACATGCTTAGAGAAGAGTTAGAATTTTGTTTTGGCTGAAGTACAGAGTTTATCTGTTAGATAGAATGGGAAAAATCAGGTTGGATAAGCAGGTTGGGGACAGATTTTAAAGTGTTTGCTCTTTACTCATGGCAAGGATTTTGTGCCCATGGAAAGGTTTTTTTTTTTCTTCTTCTTACTTTTTAGAAGAGGCATTACATGCTCAATTTTTACTCAAAGAAGGCAACTCAAGCAATGGTACTGACAGTGAAGATTAGAGGTAGGAAAGACTGAAGATAGGATATTGGGAGATTTTGATGAGACTGATTATCTTGTTCATTAATTTATTCAACATACATCAGAGTACACATTATGTGTCAGGTGTCTGCTAGCTGGTGGAGATTACAATGGAGAATAAAATAGGAATGTTTCGAGTCTAATGAATGAGAATATCCATGAGAACTTATACTTGCTTTGCAGCCACGTCAAATGCCAAGTCTTCCTTTAAGCAACATCCTTCCCCAATTGGGATTAATTTCTCCTTATTTTGAGTTTCCAAAATAAAATAAGGGCTTGGTTTATGCTTCTGTTACAGGATGTTTTACATCATATTTGAGCCTATTTTATACAGAGATACACACACACACACACACACACACACACACACACACATCTTTCTTGCCAACTAAATTGATCTCCTGGGTAAGAAGAATTACATCATATTTATTCTTGCAGTTACCTAACACAGAGAAGGTATAACATGAAAATTGGTTACAATTCTTTGCCATCAGTTTCCTGTTTTGGGCTCTCACACTGGTCAGTGTGAGATAAATTTAATTTAAAGAACTAAATAAATAAATTTAGTTCTTTAAAAGTCAATATTCAAGTTTTGTTCCTATTACTATGCCCCACTTCCATAAGTGTATGACATTTGTGGCAGTTTTAAATTATTTGTATATAAGCTACAAATGTTGAGGACTAGCACCATTAATTTACAAGTTTACAAGTGTTTTGAGGTCCAGGGCAAAAAAGGTTACGTTGACTTTAGCGTAAGCTAAAATCATTTTTACAACACTAAAAATTAATTTTGATAAATTGTTACTAATCTTATATTTTAAGTTCTGATATAGTAAAAATATTACAAATATATCATGTTATGGTTGACAATAAATACTGTTAAAGTTACTCTAAGTTTTCTGTAACTATGATGACAAATGCTGTGGCTGATATTTTGCAGTGTTATGTCCTATAGATCCATACTCCTTTATAATTTTCGGAGTTAATTGCTCTTCATCTGCATCACACTATTACGCTAGTGTTTTTTGAGCTGTAGATGTGACAATGAATGGCTAAAAGGGAGAATTGCTAATTTTAATTTTATTTTTATTTTTATTTTTTTGGGACAGAGTCTTGCTCTGTCACCCAGCCTGGAGTATAGTGGTACGATCTCGGCTCACTGCACCCTCCACTTCCTAGCCTCATGTGATTCTCCTGCCTCAGCCTCCTGAGTAGCTGAGACTACAGGCGTGTGCCACCATACCTGGCTAATTTTTGTATTTTTAGTAGAGATGGGGTTTCAACATGTTGGCCAGACTGGTCTCGAACTTCTGACCTCAAGTGATCTGCCTGCCTTGACTTCCCAAAGTGCTGGGATTACAGGTGTGAGCCAACATACCCAACCAGCTCATTTTAAAAGATGAGAAAGAATGGTCTGAGAGAACCAAGGTGATTATAGAAGGACATAGGATCTGTACAGACATAATTTGCTCCTGTCCATGTCCCTGTCTTTGTCATCTAGTCGGAATGAGAACAACCAAAATATTGTCCCCAAATATCACTCTTTTGGTCTGGTTGCATGAGACTTCTAATCTGTCTAAAACATTGTGTGACCTCAACATAGTTGAAAAATATCCTAAACTTTTAAATTGGGGTTTCAGAATCTAGATTTATTTATTAATTTTTTTAAGATAGAGTCTCACTCTGTTGCCCAGACTGGAGTGCAGTGGCGCGATCTCAGCTCACTGCAGCCTCTGCCTCCCAGCTGCAAGTGATTCTTCTGCCTCAGCCTCCTGAGTAGCTAGGATTGCAGGCACGCGCCACCACGCCCAGCTAATTTTTGTATTTTTAGTAGAGACAGGGTTTCACCATGTTGGCCAGGCTGGTCTTGAACTCCTGACCTCAGGTGATCCACCTGCCTCAGCCTCCCAAAGTGCTGGGATTACAGGCATGAGCCACTGCGCCTGGCCTGGTTTGCTTTTCTATTTAAAGCAAATAAATAGTGTCAAAATTACATTGAATGGGACAGTGATTAGATGTCTTTCCTTTGGCTGCTGCTGGGAGTGGACCTGATTTGGGGTAAGGGAGGAGGGAGGAACAGGGAGTAGAACAATAGTCATCTCTTGAAAATAGAGATTTCCATGTGTGATTAATCTTGTAAGGTGACTTAGTTTGGGATTCCCAGAAGCAGATTCTGAGATGAAGATTCTTGAGCAAGTGATTTATTATTGAAGGCTTCCTCAGAGAAATTGGTAAAGGAAGCAAGACTGGTAAGGAGAAAAGAAGCCAAGAAAGGCTGCAATATCAAGGAAAGTCCCTTTAAGGGTAGGAAACATCCCGAAGAAAGTCTTAGGTGAGAGTTTTTGGAGGCGAAAGCATGACTCAACTGGGAGAGTGCTGCCCAAAAAGGATTTTTTAAAAATCTGAGAGGATTTGAGCAAAGCAGTAACTGTGTCTATTGCACAATGTTTCAGAAAGTTTTTCTTTGTGAGGCATGTCAAAGTAAAGAAATGATAGATTCTTGCATAAGCCAGTTCTAAATGAAGAGATTATTTTCAATGACTGAGATCTAAGTTGAGGCCACTGGACTAAGCTTTGGGGTTACCACAAAAAATGAGAATCGGAGCTTGAAGATGGTGCAACTTACGGCTGTGTAGGGACTGAAAAAGCTGAGGTGTGAATGAGGAAGCTGCTTTTTTTATTAAAAGAGATGAAAGAAACATGAGAGAATTACACTAATTATTAGAAAACTGTGCATGAGTAAATTATATTGACAGATTAATTGAGATTGAAAGGCTTAGAAGACAAATATTCTAAATTAGTGGAAGGTTAGAGTAAGGACGGATCTTTTTCTGAATTGAATGTTTTATATGTTTTATTCGTATGAACCACAAATTAAAATTAAAATACTATCAACATTATTTAACTGCCCAGCAAAGTCAATATTACATCTAAGTGAAGAAAGTGTTCTCAGAGAGGTTTCATTTTAAACAATGACACTTGAGAGTGGCTAGACAGTCTCTGTGGAAAAGGTGGAAGAGAAAATCATGTGATATTTTTTGCCAAGTAGGTGTGTAGGTCATGCACAGGGATCCAGATATCTGGCTTAGATTCCTGTGCATGAGTTAGTTAACGCTAGGTCACTGAAGACAAAAATAACGAATGCAAATTGTAGGCTTGCTATATATTTTTTCAGTGTCATATACACAAAGAAGCACTATGGATTCTGGGAGAAACAGTCTCAAAAGCATCTCAAGGAAGCCTCTCCAAAACAAGCATCGGGATTACATACGTCTATTTCATGTAAAATAATGTTCGGGAGACAGCAATAGCAGATGAAGTAGATGATGTGTCTTGACTTACTTATTTTGGACAAAAAATATTTAAAAATTCATCTTAGACTGGCAGTATATGTCAATGCCTCTAAATTACTTTGTGTTATGTGAGTGAGTAATGCTGGCAAATATCTGTAATTTAAGTGTTTTATTCCATTTTTGACATGATTTTTATGCCAGAGAGCTTTGTGGGTAAGAAGCCTTTTAAAACTATTTACCACATGAACTCTAATTTTCTTTTGGAATACATCATCTCATTAATTAAGAGGTTGAAGTCTCATTACTTCATGTCTGTCTTCACTGGATTATGTAAACAGCAACCCTGTCATTACCAGATCATATGCTATTTTTATTTTTCTAAAGATCTATAGCTCACAGTCATTATTTAAATAGAACATTACAGAAAAGAAAAAGCAATTTGGAGCGACCTATTCTTAGCTATGTATTGAATAGATCTATTTTTCTATTAGTGTCTGTTTCAATTTATTTTTCTTGGTTTTGGTCATAGTTCAGTAATATTCAAGAGAAAGTATTATATGGTAGCTAATGTGATATAGAAGACCCATTCCTTACATGCCATTTTTATCAGCAAAAAAAAAAAAAAAAAAACTTCCCTTAGAAATACATTATAAATTCAAATAACAGATAACATGGGCTGTTTTTGACAGGCATATAACTTTTAGCTGCTGATCATTACCTTTAGTAATCATTAGCTTAGTTAATGAAAAATAAAATTTTTATAATATTAAAAATATAAGAAGCTAAACTATGAGCAACTAACAAATCAAAACCCCGTGTTCTTCTGAATTCCTGACTCCCCCCTCAAATAGTTCCAAATCACTATAGTATTCGCATAGCCCTTTAATAAATTTTATGGATAAACAGTGAATTCTGTGTTCAATGTAAAATAACATAGAAATTTAGAGTTTTAGTTGCAATGTCCTATGTAAACTTTAAAAGGTTCCAAAGCAATTTTCATAAATGCGATTCCATTTTCCACAGCCAAAATACTATACCGACCCTGACCCTCATGTACTGTTACCTATGCATTTGTGTGCCATTTATTTTTAATTACAAAATTTCTCCCCTTGATTAAATTTATTGTATGCCTTTCAATATATCAAAATGATAGATTAAATGTAGAAATAAATTATTACTTACTTATAATAAAATTGAATCTTGCCCTTGGAATCATTTTCTTGTAGTTCCTTGTAGCTAAAATAGGGCTTTGATTTCAACCTTGCCCCTGACGTGCTGTGTGATGAAATCTTAGGCAAGTTACTCTACCTAAGCATCAGTTTCCCCATCTGCAAATCAGAGAAAATAATATATGTTTTCATTATTTTGAGAGTTAAATGAAATGATGTATACAAATTGTCAAATAGGACACAGCATACTCAGTACTTTATCATTGTTTAGTGTTGTTATTTTTTATCTACAGTGTTTTTGGAAAACAGCATGATTAATCAATTGACTGGAAGAGACACAGTCTAACAGACAAAATATAGACCATTTATATTGGCCATGAAAGTGTCCGTAATGGCTGACTTAACTGGCTTTAGTGTGTAAAATATGGTGACTCCCATGGTTTTTAAGATACGGCTTTAAGTAGATATCAACTTCTTTACATTGGTCAACTATAATTTGTCCACAGATTCCACATGTAGTAATATTTTGAGATGTTAACTGTGGGTTTTTTTCCCTCCCTCTGTTTCCTTGCATTTGTTAGCTTTTACTGATCATTTAGGTAATGGTGCCTAGCAGGCCTGGGTCAGGACAGATACTACTGAGAATTCAGAAGTAATATATTTGCTTTGAGTTTCATATGAGGCTTTTTTAAAAGTCCACAGTAGAAACAGTATTCTTGAAATCATAGCGTTCCTTTGCAGAAGACTCGGTATTTTGAGAGTTGACATTTTGCTAAGCCATTAAAAGCACTGAGAACCTTGAAAGAATCCATTTATACTGAAATCGAGGAGTGGGGAAGAATGCATGGGTAGAATAACAGCTCCCAAAGAGATAAAAATTGACCACCATGCAGACAGAAAATGAAATAGGGCTAGAAGAGGTCTTGTGATTGGACAATGAAGCTGACCGTATTGACTAAACAATTGCAGGTACAGCGCAGACTCACGATGATCCTCAACACCAGGAAGAATGGATTAGATCTCTGCAGAGGCCAGTGAGATCAGAAAACGACATTTGGTGCAGAGCAGTGTCCCTGATGACACAAGTCCGCCGGAACTTAGAACACTTCCATGGAGAAAAAAAATGAGGAAGAGGAGAATTTTGAACAGAATATTTATCCCAAAGAGACTGAGTTTTAAACCAGAAGTATGTGTGTGAAATGCCACTAAGCAAAAGGGCTCATATTCTAAGCTAGGTTCAATTATACAGAACTAAAATTAAAAATAACTTCAATTTTCTAATTTTAGAGTTTGTGATTGTGTTGAAATACCATATCCACTAAATCATCAGGCTTTGGATATCTCAAATTTTAGTTCTTCATTAATCTGAAAGCCTCTATTATCTGAAATAGTTTCCAAGATAAGAAAAAACAGGGAAAAAAGGTTTCTTTTTCAAATAATTTTTGACTGTCATAAAATGTAAAATAGGTATATGGATTATCAAGGATATTTTAGAAAACTACATTAAAACTTACAAGCAGAGCACATTATCTTAAGCAGATTACACCTATTTTCTTCATATCTGAATTTAAAAGCAAACTTTCAAATCTATAACTCAAGGTGTTATCATTTACAAATGTTTTGAATCCCAATATAAACTTTAAAACAGTTTAGAAAACTAGAATTTTTTATAAGCGATAACTTACAAAGTATAATAACTTTTTAATATGCAAGTTACATTAAAATCTATTTATATAATCAGCATTTGGTTCTGACTTGTCTTCAGCTGAGTATACTGTGTACTCCCCACAATCTGTAGGTTTCACCATTTTCACTGTAGCTGTTTCTGAGTCATGGACCAAAGCTGATTGTGTTACAGGATAAGCTGTTTGAAGTGTTAGCCATAGTAAGCCATGCTAAGCCATCATAAAACTATTACTGTTAGACATAATAAGATTATTAATATCAGGTTTTGTATCAGCTCCACTTACTGAATTTTAGGCACATAAAAAGGTAAGGAGAAAATGGATTTACATTTTTTTTATGCTGTCTGTTTGAAATTATTTAATCCTACAAATGAATATTTTTTTATTATTTTTTTATTTTTTTATTATTATTATACTTTAAGTTCTAGGGTACATGTGCATAACGTGCAGGTTTGTTACATATGTATACTTGTGCCATGTTGCTGTGCTGCACCCATCAACTCGTCAGCACCCATCAACTCACCATTTACATCAGGTATAACTCCCAATGCAATCCCTCCCCCCTCCCCCTTCCCCATGATAGGCCCCGGTGTGTGATGTCCCCCTTCCCGAGTCCAAGTGATCTCATTGTTCAGTTCCCACCTATGAGTGAGAACATGCAGTGTTTGGTTTTCTGTTCTTGTGATAGTTTGCTAAGAATGATGGTTTCCAGCTGCATCCATGTCCCTACAAAGGACACAAACTCATCCTTTTTATGGCTGCATAGTATTCCATGGTGTATATGTGCCACATTTTCTTAATCCAGTCTGTCACTGATGGACATTTGGGTTGATTCCAAGTCTTTGCTATTGTGAATAGTGCTGCAATAAACATACGTGTGCATGTGTCTTTATAGCAGCATGATTTATAATCCTTTGGGTATATACCCAGTAATGGGATGGCTGGGTCATATGGTACATCTAGTTCTAGATCCTTGAGGAATCGCCATACTGTTTTCCGTAATGGTTGAACTAGTTTACAATCCCACCAACAGTGTAAAAGTGTTCCTATTTCTCCACATCCTCTCCAGCACCTGTTGTTTCCTGACTTTTTAATGATCGCCATTCTAACTGGTGTGAGATGGTATCTCATTGTGGTTTTGATTTGCATTTATCTGATGGCCAGTGATGATGAGCATTTTTTCATGTGTCTGTTGGCTGTATGAATGTCTTGAGAAATGTCTGTTCATATCCTTTGCCCACTTTTTGATGGGGTTGTTTTTTTCTTGTAAATTTGTTTGAGTTCTTTGTAGGTTCTGGATATTAGCCCTTTGTCAGAGAGTAGATTGCAAAAATTTTCTCCCATTCTGTAGGTTGCCTGTTCACTCTGACGGTAGTTTCTTTTGCTGTGCAGAAGCTTTTTAGTTTAATTAGATCCCATTTGTCAATTTTGGCTTTTGCTGCCGTTGCTTTTGGTGTTTTAGACATGAAGTGTTTGCCCATGCCTATGTCCTGAATGGTACTACCTAGGTTTTCCTCTAGGGTTTTTATGGTATTAGGTCTCACATTTAAGTCTCTAATCCATCTTGAATTAATTTTCATATAAGGAGTAAGGAAAGGATCCAGTTTCAGCTTTCTACTTATGGCTAGCCAATTTTCCCAGCACCATTTATTAAATAGGGAATCCTTTCCCCATTTCTTGTTTTTGTCAGGTTTGTCAAAGATCAGATGGCTGTAGATGTGTGGTATTAACAAATGAATATTTTAAAACCATATTTCCTATTTGTTTTTGTTTCTAAGTATTTGACTCAATGGAACCATGAAAAAGGGGAGCACTTTTATCTGAAAGGGACAAGTTACCATTTGATTTTTGACATTTTGCCTTTCAGTGAGAAAAAATATGTTAGTCTATACTGAGTAATACTCTTAAGAGTTACATGATGTTATAACTTTAATTTAGTTACAGAATATGAATAATTTATAGAAAGAAAAGTGAACAAAATATTTTATTCATTGTATCACTCTAAAATATGTTATTTTATAACAAAGAAAAATGATTGTTACCTTCTGGACAGAAGAGAAAATGGAGTAAAATATTTGAAGCATTGAACATACAAAAACATTATTATAAATATCAATATTTATGGGCTACTGTGAAGGCAGTTGTAAAAAAAAACTTCCAATAAAAAGTTTGAAACAGACAAACATTTGAAAATATCTTAACAATTTAAATCATTGAAAATTCAAGTGTTTTTTCCCTTCTAAATTTTTACTTTATAAGGTAGCAAATGCAACATAAACAGGTATTCATGAGTATAATACATTTTACACACTCCCAATAGTCATAGAGACTCTTGCACTATTTTTCTGTAGGCATTCCTATTGTCTGTCTACTGCTATCAAGTGTAGGGTTAGAAGGCATTTTAACAAATGGATGACTGATTTAAAAACAACAACGACAACAACAACAAAGACATCTGTCATTAAGACAGGCCTCTGATAGTGGATGCTTGTTATTAAGAATCCAAAAGATTTTCTTAATGTTCTGTCCCGTAATTTTTGTTGTCATGGTCTGTGTTCCACACTGCCCTATGGCAATGTTATTCTTGCATTCCAATGCATTTTCTTAATTCGGCTGCAGTTTTTTCCAGTTGTTGAATGTTCCATTGCCACTGTCGTCTATTTGCCTGAAGCTTGTTCACCTGACAATGCAAACGCTTAAGAATTGCGTCATATCTCTTATGTTGTACCTATTGAAAGAAGAGCACACATCAACAGGGCTTGTGAAGTATAAATAGTAAGCAGCCATAAATAATATTTTGACTGCTCTAAAGAGGAAAGCACTTAATTAGAAACTATACACTATAAATAACTATGATAAAATAAACAGTAATTGTATAACTATTTATTCAACACTTATTACATGTTAGATACTGTGCTGAGAGCTTTCTGCATATAATTAAATTCTTATAACACCATATGATACGGGTATTATTATCCTCATTTTTGTGTGAAGAAACCAAAGATAAAAGAGTTCAAGTAATTTGACCAAAGTTTCATAGCTAGCAGGTGATAGAGTTTGGGAGTTGAGCTGAAGTGAAGTATCCATAATGGAATGTCTTCTTGTTAAGAGAGTTACCAGTGTTAAACTAAATTTGTCCTGGGGGACTCTACTTTGAGTCCCTATGTGAGGAACCACAACCTAACAGTATTTAAACTAACTGAAAGCCTAACTAGGAGTACATTTTTGTAACAATAGCTGAGACTCAGTCCACCACAGCAGCCAGCTTTGGTCAATCACAGGTGGTCCGCTGACCACACCATATTCAAATAAAACAGACATTGAGCTGTAACCAATCAAACTCTTTCTGCACCTCATTTCCATTTCCTGTCCATAAATGTTGCCTGCCCACTTTGTGAAGTGGAGCTCTCTGAACCTCTGCTGGTTCTGAGGGCTGCTGGTTCTCTCATCATTCTTCTATTAAGCTCTGTCAAATTTAATTTTATGAAATTTACATTTGTCTAAAGTTTTAAATTTATCAAATTTATTTAAAGTTTTTCTTTTAACATCAGTTAAGAAAAATGGTTCCATTTCCCATTTCCTGTATCCAGTGATTCACTGAAACATAGATCATTCGGTCTAAAAGATCCAGGAGATCATGTAGTCCATTTCCTTGCTATTAAATAAACCATCATTTATGCTGAGCCAGGCGAGGATACACTGGAAGGCAATGAAGCACAGTGGAAAGTGCTTCATTGGTCTTGGTGTTGGGCCACAAGAACACTCAATCTTTTTAAAAAACAGTTTTATGGAAATATAATTCACATACCATATAATTCATCCTTTAAAGTGTACAACTCAATGGCTTTTAGTATATTCACAGAGTTGTACAACTGTTACCGACCACAGGTTCTTGGGCTCTCATGTAATAGAAATTGACACGAGGCTGAGCAAGTTTCCCAAACAAGGCTTTTATTGGGGGCTTATGTTTGAACATAATGGAGACAGTGCAGGAGCAAGAGTTAGCTGGCTGGCTTTCCAAGGGCAGGTCTTTGTGGTGTTTTTAGGAAAGGTGACAGGAATGTGCATGGGGTATGGGAGTATCATTACAGTGCATGGTGGAGCGCAGAGTGTGCAGGCACAGTGAGAAATCATGCTAGCATGTACATTGCATGATCAAAATATGATGGATAAGCTCTTCCCTGGGTGAGGCTTTTAGTATTATAATGAGGCATGGGGTAAAGATCAGCCATTCTTCTGGTCTTGTGCACAGGCCTGCAATAAGGCTAACTCCCTTGAGTAAGGTTTACAGTGGGATGCTGCTTACCTCTGTTTCAAGAGGTATCTTGTGGTCAGCAGGCCAATGGATGGGGTTCTGCAAGGTCTGGTAATGGGTGGGTATGGAAAAAATGTATTAGTAGGGGTGGGGGCCAAATCATGGTGAGGGCTAAATTCCATTCCTACTCTGTTTCACAACTATAATCACAATCAATTTTAAAACATGTTCATCAACTGGTACCCATCAGCAGTCATTCCCTATTGAGTTGGTTCCACTTTCTGGCTATTATAAATAATACTGCCATGAACACTTGTCTGCAAGATTTTGTGTGAATATATGTTTTCACTTCTCAGGTATACAGTGAGGAGTAGAATTACTGGATCATATGGTAAGTCCATGTTTAACCATTTCAGGAACTGCCAAGCTGTTTTTCAAAACGACTGTATAATTTTACATTCCAGTGTAACTTTACACACCAGTAATGTGTGAAGGTTCCAATTTCTTCACATCCTTGAAAATACTTATTATCTATGTTTTTGGTCATGGCCATCGTTAAAATAAAAACTTCAGCCAAATTAAATTTAAAGAGTTTAATTGAGCAATGAATGATTCACAAATTGGGCACTCCCCAGAATCAGAGCAGATTCAGAGACTCCAGGGGTGCCTCGGGGTCAGAAGAAATGTATAGACAAAAAAAGTAAAGTGAGGTATAGGAATTGGAAGTGAGGTACAGAAACAGCAGGATTGGCTACAGCTCTGCGTTTGCCTTATTTGAACACAGTTTGAACACTCAGCAGTCTAGGAGTGGCTGAAGTATGGCCGCTGGGATTGTCCAACACTCAGCTGTTGTTACAGACACATACTCGTAAGTTGGGTTTTCAATCTTGTCTAAGAAGTATGGAGTTCTTCTCAGGCCATATTTAGTTTGCTTTAACACCATGCTCGTGGATGTGAAGTGGCATCTCATTATAGCAAAACATCTACTTTTAAATGGACTGATAAAATGATAGAATAATAGGGCTGGACAAGTTATCTATTCACAGGTAGTATGTGCAGTATTCCATTATATAAACATACCACAATTATTTTTCCATTCTCCTTTCTAGGGATATTTGTGATGTTTCTATTTAGAGGCTTTTGTCAATAAAGCTACTATAAGAATTCATATACAAGTTTTACAAGTTTTTTAAGGCACATTTTTTTCATTTTTCTTGAGTAAACACCTAGGTGGAGAATTGTTTGTACAGTAGGTATATGCTAACTTTTTAGGAAACTCTCAAACTGTTTTTCCAAAGCAGTTGCACTATCTTATAATCTCCCCAGCAGTGCATGATCTTGACTGTTGTTTCATATCCTTAGCAACATTTGGTATTAATATTCATTGGAACTTTAATCATTCTAGGGGTAAAAACGTGTGAATAGTATCTCATTGTGGTTTTGATTTGTTTCCTTGGTGTTAAGGGTGTTATACATCTTTTCATGTGTTTATTGGTCATACTATGTCTTCCTCTGTTAAGTTCTGTTCAAATCTTTAGCCCATTTTAAAAAAAATGACTGTATGACTTTATTATTGGCTGATAGAAATTCTTTCTTTATACGTCCTGGATACAAGTCCTTTGTGCATATACATGTGTTGTAAATATTTTTACTTTTGTGATTTTCTCATTTTCTTTTGTTGTTGTTGTTGAAGTGGGGAGGTCTCACTTTGTTGCTGAGGCTGTACTGCAGTGGCATGATCACAGATCACTACAGCCTCGACCTCCTGGACTCAAGTGATCCTCCCACCTCAGCCTCCTGAGTAGCTAGGACCACAGGGGTGCGCCATCACACCTAATTTTTTATTTGTACAGACAAGATCTTACTGTATTACCCAGGCTGGTCTTCAACTCCTGGGCTCAAGACATTCTCCTGCCTCGGCCTCCCAAAGTGCTGGGATTATAGGCATGAGCCACTGTGCCCAGCCCTTTTCATTTTCTTAATGGTGTCTTTCAAAGAGTAAAAGTTTCAAAGTTTGAGGTCTAACATATCAATATTTTTCACTTATGGTTAGCGAAGTTTGTGTACCAAGAAATCTTTGCTAACCCAACATAATGAAGATATCCTCCTATAGTTTCTTCTGGAAGGTTTAGAGTTTTAACTTTCACATTGAGATCTATGATCCATTTCAGATGAATTTTTGTGTTTGTTGTGAGGTGGAGATACAGGTTCATTGTTTCCTCACCGATATCCAGTTGTTTTATCACCACTTGTTGATAAGACTTTCCTTTCTTCATTGAATTGCCTTGAAAACTTTGTCAAATTGACAAAATAGGATTAATTTCTGAACTCCATTCTGTTCCATTGGTCTATTTATTCTTTTACCAATACTACAGTTACTTGATAAGTATAGCTTTTTAATAAATCTTAACATCAGGTAGATTAGGTCCTACAAATTTATTCTTCTTTTATAAGGTTGTTTTGGCTACTAGATCCTTTGCATTTTCACGTAAATTTTAAAATTAGCTTATCAATTCCTGGAAAAAATACTTAGTGGGATTTTTATAGAACAATGTTGAACCTATACATCATTCAAAGGGAAAGTTGACACTAATAATATTGTGTTTTCTAAACTATGAACATAGAATATCATTCCATTTATTTAGTATCTTTAATTTCTCAGCAATTTTTATTGTAGTTTTGCACATTTTTTCACAAAATTCATTAGCAAGTATTTTATGTCATTTAGTGTTAATGAATAAAGTTTTGTTTTATTCATTTTACTTCCTCGTTGTTTATTGCTACTACACAGAAACTACATAAACATGTAACTGATTTTTGTATTTTGACCTTTTATGCTATGAGCTTTCTAAATTCACTTACTGGTTCTATTAGTCTTTTCTATTCCTTAAGATTTTCTACATAAACAATTATGCTATCTGTGAATAATGACAGTTTTACTTTTTTCTTTCCAATCTTTATGCCTTGTATTTATTTTTTTCTTATAACATTGATTAGGACTTCCAGAATAATGATGCATAAAGGAGGTGATACCAGACATCTTTGCCTTGTTCCCAATCTTAGGGGAGAAAGCATCCAACATTTCACCAGTAAGTATGATATGTTGTTAGCTATAAGGTTGTTTTTTAAAAATAAATTCCCTTTATCAAGTTGACGAAGTTTCCTTCTATTCTTAATTTGCTGAGATGTTACTCTCAGAAAATTTGTTACCCTCTGAAAATTTGTTGAGAGTGTTGAATTTTGTCTAATGCTGTTTCTGAAACTATTAAGTTGGTTACATCTTTTTTACTTCTGTCATTTTGTCACTACAGTAAATTACATCATTTGATTTTTGAAAGTTGAACCAGCCTTGTATTCTTAGGATAATCCCGCTTGGTTGTAATGTACTAGACTTTTGCTATATTGCTAAATTTAATTTGCAAGTATTTTGTTAGAGACTTGCATCTATACTCATGAGGGACATTGGTCTGTGATTTCTTTTCTGATAGGATTCCTGCTGATTTTTTTTCTTTTTGTATCAGGGTTATGTTCACCTCCTAAAATGAGTTGGGAGGAGTTTCCCCTTCTATTTTCTGAAATAGTCTGTTTAGATTGGGCATTATTTTTTCCTTAAATATATGATTAGAATTCACTAATGAAAATGTGTCCGTTGGAGTCTTATTTATGGGAAGAGTTTTTAATTATGAATTCAATTTCATTGATTCCTACCTACACCATTCATAAAGCTTAATTTGAAATAGATCATAAGGTTAAACATGGATGCAATTTCCTCTTGTGTTATAGTATGTTTTTTTTTTTTCCAAGGAATTTGTCTGTTTGTCTAATTGGCATAAAGTTTTTCATAATAGGCCTGCATCACCCTTTTAAGTCTACAGAACCTGGAGTAATGTCCCTACTAATCTCTCTCTTTTCTTGATCAGTATTGCTATGGGTTTCTCAATTTTATTACTCTTTTCAACTTTTGACTTTATTGATTTTTTTCTCGTTTTTCTATTTCATTGATTTCTGTTATTTATCATTTAATTCCTTCTATTCACTTTTTGCTGAATTTATTTTTCTAGTCTGTGATGGTAGAAGCTTAGATAGTTGATTTCAAATCTTTTTCTCTTTTCTATTATAGGCATTAAAAACTTAATTTTCCTGTAAACACTGCTTTAGCTTCACCCCATAATTTTCCATATGTTGTGTTTTCATTATCCTTCAATTTCAAATATATTCTAATTTTTCTCGTGATTTCTTCTTTGACTCATGGGTTATTTAGAAGTATAATGCTCAATTTCCAAAAGCTTATGTATTTTCTAGCTATCTCACTGTTATTGATTTCTAATGGAATTCTGCTGTGATAATAGAATTTCAACTTTGAAATATATAATCTAGTATATTGTGTGTCTTGGTGAATGTTTCATGTACACTTAAAGCGTAATCAGTAGTTGTTATGTGCAGCACTTTATAAATGTTAATTAAGTTGATGGATAAGTTCTTCACATCTTCTATATGTTTACTGATATTCTGTATTGTACTATCAATTACTCAAAAAAGTTAAGATCTCTGATATGACTATAGATGTCTCTTTTTTTCCTTTGGTTCTGTTTGTTTTGCTCATGTATTTTGAAGCTCCATTATGTAAATATACATGGAGAATTGTTATTCCTTCTTGGTGAATTGACTGACCCTGTTTAACTTGGTTAGTAGTTCTTATCTTGAAATCTACTTGATATTAACACAGTTACACCAACTTTTTAAAGACTGGTGTATTCATAGTTTATCTTTTTCCTTTTTTTAACTTTCAAACTAAGTGTGGCTTTATATTAGAAGTGCATCTCTTGTGAAGAGGTTATGCTTGCCACTTGATTTTATTCAGTCTAATAATTTTCCCCCTTTTAATTGGAATGCTTAGTTCATTTACATTTAATGTAACTAATGATATTTTGGGGTTAAAATCTACCATCATAATGTTTGTCATCTATTAATCCCTTTTGTCCTTTTACTTTCTTCATTTTCTGTCTTCTTCTGGGTTGAGTATTTTTTGTTGTTCCATTTTATTTCTTCCTTTGTCCTTCTAGCTATGCCTATACCTTTATGTATTTTTTTAAGTTGCTCTAGGAATTTTAATATATTCTCTTAACTTATCACAATCTGTCTTCAATTAACATATCAGTACATGTAAAAATATAAGAACCTTACAACAAAAGGCTATTCTTGATATATATCTTACTCTACATCTTATAAAACCCAAAATCCATTATTGTTTTGTATTTAAAGTGTCAAATGACTTTTGAATTACTCAAAAGAAAAAAAGACTCATCTCTTTATGTATATATTTTCCATTTCTAGTCCTTCCCAGTATCATTTCCTTTCAGCTTTAAAAACTTCCTTTAGGCTGGGCATAGTGGCTCATGCCTTAATCCCAGCACTTTGGGAGGCTGAGGTGGGCAGACCACCTGAAGTCAGGAGTGCGAGACCAGCCTGGTCAGCATGGCGAAACCCCATCTCTACTAAAAATACAAAAAATTAGCAGGGCATGGTAGTGCATGCCTATAGTCCCAGATACTGGGGAGGCTGAGGCAGGAGAATTGCTGGAGCCCGGGAGGCAGAGGCTACAGTGAGCTGAGATTGTGCCACTGCACTCCAGTCTGGGCAGGGGCAAGACTCCAACTCTAAAAATAAAACAAAACAAAACTTTCTTTAGCATTTTTTATAGTGCAAGTCTATTGGAAACAAAGTCCACCAACTGTTGTTTATCAATACATTTTAAAAATTCAACTTATTTTTTCAGTATTAAGATTTCCATTTGGTTGTTTTATGTGATTAAAATCCTCTCTCTTTACCCACAATATCAATCATTATACACTTCCTTTAATTATAAAATGAAAAGGATGTTTGTATATCCACTATAAACATCCTGTAGAATGTGTAACATACTTACAGTTTTCTAGTCCTTGTCTAACAACTTCTGAGTCAACTGTCGCTATTTTTATTGGTTGATTCTACTTTTAGCTATGGATAATATTTTTCTTTTTCTTTCTTTCTTTTTTTTTTGAGATGGAGTTTCACTGTTGTTGCCCAGGCTGGAGTGCAATGGCACCATCTCAGCTCACTGCAACCTCCGCCTCCCAGGTTCAAGCAATTCTCCAGCCTCAGCCTCCTGAATAGCTGGGATTACAGGCCCCCACCACCACGCCCGGCTAATTTTTGTATTTTTAGTAGAGACGGGGTTTCAACACGTTGGCCAGGCTGGTCTCAAACTCCTGACCTCCAGTGATCTGCCCACCTTGGACTCCCAAAGTGCTGGGTTTACAGGCATGAGCCACCATGCCCGGCCAATATTTTTCTTTTTCCTCACATTGAGTAATGTTTTATTACTAACCATTGTGCACATGTTGAAAACTCTGAATTTTATTACTTTCCTCTGAAAAGTGTTTTGTTCTGTCAGTTAAATTACTGGTGGATCATCTTGAACTCATGACACTTTGTTTTATACTTTAAGTTAGAGTATATCTATTTCAATTTTGTCCTTAGATCTAGGTCTTGCCTTTAGTCCAGCTTTGTTTTAGTTCTTAGTTATAGATGTGGTCTTTACTCCTAAAGTTTGGCAGTTGTGGGAATTGGGCAGCTGCTATAGTGGACAGATGTTGAAATCTCTACTCAGCTTATAAGCATTCTAATTGTTTCCCAGCTGTGCTCCTTGGAATTTTATCCCTCGTGTGTGCATTTAAGTTACAGCCAAGTTTTTGAGGGGACCTAATATGCAAATTTGGGGTTTCCAATAAGGAAAAATTCAACATTTACTCATCCAACCTCATGAAGGAGTAAGAATCCATAAAACAGTATAAAATTATTTCAACTATAAGATATTATTACTATTAGTTGTGTTCATAGTTATTAAGAGAACGTATTATGTAACAGAAAGAGCACAGATTTTATCTCATGACCCAGTAATTCTACTTCTTGGTGCAAAGGGTTTGTTTATTATGTTTCCTACAACATTACTTTTAATATTGAAAAAACTGGAAACCACTTATATGTTCACCAGTTGTAGCATGGCTAAATAAATTAAGGTATGGCCAAACTGTGGGATATTTTGCAGCAGTTAAAAATAATTAGCAGGCCAATTTGCACCAATATGAAAAATCTACAAGACAGATTGTTGAATAAGTAAATTAGTTGCAAAATGATACATATACTACATTTACATAATATTCTTCCACCCACAGGGGTTTGTGTTTGTGTGTACCATTAATAAGCGGTGAGAGTAATGAGAGAGAACAACATGCTAGAAGGTGGTATAAAAGGAACTATAGCCTTTCTTCTAACATTTTAATCCTTTTTAAGGAGAATGTATTCCTAGAAACAAAAGCTATATTTAAAAAAGAAGTGGGAAAATAGAGTCCAACAGGTTTGGATTCATATCCTACTTTGTCATTTATCATTAGCTATATAACCTTGTGCAAGTTATTTAAATTTTCTAAAATTTTGTAAGACATGTTATTATGGGGAATTTAAATAGGATAGCCTATATAAAGTGCTTCAAAAATACCAGGCATTCAATAAATAATAACAGATTTAATAACATTGGACATTTCTTCTTATACTTTCTACAAAAGAGAATAATTAGTTGCTATCTTATCTTTGTATCTACCTGAATAATTCTTACTTTGCCTTCAGATCAGCTTTTTTCCCTTTGCTTCTCTGGGTTTTTCTTTTTCCTTTGTTGAGACAGGGTCTTGCTCTGTTGCCTAGGCTGGGGTGTAGTGACATGATGTCAGCTCATTGCAACCTCTTCCTCCCAGTCTCAAGCAATCCTCCCACCTCAGCCTCCTGCGTAGCTGGAAATACAGGCACACACCACTATGCCTAGCTAATTTTTGTATTTTTAGTACAGACAGTGTTTTGCCATGTTGTCCAGGCTGGTATCAAACTCTTGGGCTCAAGTGATCCACCCACCTTGGCCTCCCAAAGTGCTGGGATTACAGGTATGAGCCACCGTGCCCAGGCTCTGGGTTTTTCTCATAGGACTGGCTTTCTAGTTGTGTAATCATTTCTGTTGCTGACCTCAATAAATGAATACATTTGTTAATTATATAGCTGTGTATTACATCATACTAAATTAAACATGCTTTGTTCATCACCCTTAGCAGCTCTGAAAGTGTACACAATTTTCCCCTATTCTTTTAAATTTCAAACTCACGCTGTACAAAATTTAGGCAAGAGTAAGCCATCAGTGCTTTACACAATGTCTGTTATCCCAAAGCATTGCTTGCAGCATTCATCATTTGCTAAAAACTTCTCAACTGCTCCAGTATCCTTTGTATGAAAACTCTTGGATTTGGAAATAACACTTTTTTTTTTAACCTTGAACTAGAAACCACTGATTGTTGCTTAAATGTGTTATATTTGAAGCTTTGTGTTTGCATGCCTTGTATTTTGCTTCCCCAATTTTTTTTTGTCAATGACTCATAGCTTATCTTTTTTCTCCACTCTATCTTTAGTTCCTTTCTTCCAAAATATATGAAGACAGACAATAGACATTGGGGGGGAAGGACATTTTGGGAATAAATATTTGAAAAGGCTTTTTTCATTCAGATATGGCCTAAAAATACTGAAAGCATTTATTTGACAGGAAAACATTGATATTCAAAAACCATTTTTTATTCTTATGAACCAAAAAATGTAAAAGTAAGATTAATATGAGAACTAAAATATGTAAAGCACAATATTTAAAAGAATTAGAACAAAACAATGCTGTACTCCAGGCAAAAGATGATTCTTGAACTGTAACAAGGCCATGGATAAAGATATTCAGAAGGGATAGAAAAAAGACTCCAAAAAAGAAATAATAAAAATCTTTTGGTATGAATTCATCTTCTTTAAAAACTGGTTGTTTTGAGAAGGTTACTCATATTAATGATCAATTCTCATCATGGAATAAATAAAATTATTGACACAAATGCAACATTTTAGACAATGGTCTGACTATATTTGTCCTTCGGTTTCATAATTTGTTGTGGAGAATCTTTAAGTTCTTAAATTTTCATTTTTTAAACTGAATTGGGGACAACTTTTAAATGAATTAGAAGTAATAGAATTAAAATGAAAAAGTTCAAAAGAATCTTAACAGAGGTGTCCCTATTATGAAAACTTAAAAAGTTTATTAAATTTCATGACAAGAAGTTTTATGATGGAAACATCAAAAAACAGAAGGCTTAACCTCAGTAACATTTCCTCTAAATCTAACATTAGTGACCACTTACATCATCCTTTACCAATTTATACTACTGCTGGCAAGATGAAGTTGATATACTTCAGTTACCTATTCTTCCTGATAAGTAGAACTAAAAGCCCTGGACATTGTATATTAAACAAACATCAGAAGCTCCTGAAAGTTGGAGAGAAGAAGGCAAACTGTCTAGGGAACATCAAGACCCAAGTAATATCATGGGCTTTCTTTTTTCCTCATATATCCCAGAGAGGATTCTGGAAAAGATAGCAATCTGGAAATGCCAAGAAGTACAGACAAAAAGCCCTAAGAAAAATTTGCTCCATCTAGTCAAAAGATAAGGAAAATAGCAGCTTAGTGAGACAGAAAACTTGTAGGCAGTAACTGTTTTACTAAAGTCAAACACCACAGAAAAAACTATGGCCCCTCCAACACTCATGCCAGCAACAGCTGGGTGGAAAGCCTAAACTTCTACCATTGCAAGGCTTTAATGAAGTGCCTAATCCCCCTGCTGGTGCACTCTCAGAGAAAGCTAACTAAAGAGCCAGGAGTTTTAACTGTGGAGTCAGGAGTTTTAATCCTCTCTAAGCAGCAAGAAACCATACACTGTGGTGTCGCTGGAGCCCATTTGAGGATCCTGGACTTCTCTGCCCATCAAGGTGTAATATTCTTCTCCTCCCTGATGTAATATCAAAGGAGGTCTAGTAGAGAGTCAGGACTTTCACCAGTACTCAGTAGTAACCAGGCCATGTCCTCGCAGTGTCACTGGAGGCCATGTTAGGAGTAGTAGCAAGGATTCCTTTTCCCTCCAACCCAGAATGATATCAGCAGAGGCCTACAGAATAGCCTCTCCCGCTTCCATGGGAAACAATGGAGTCAGTGGAGACTGGTAGCAGAATCTAGACCCCAGTGGCCACCTGGAAATAGTGAAGATCCAGAATCTTAAAGCATAATACCCAACATGTCCATATTTCAATAAAAAATGGCTCGTAACACCAAAAAATAAGATCTCAAACTGAGCAAGAAACCACAACCAACATTCACCACACCAACATAACACAGAAGTTAAAATTATATGACAAGCATTTTAAAGCCTCTGTCATACAAATGCTTCAATAAACAATTACAAACATGCCTGGAAAAAATGTAAGAAATAGAAAGTCTGAGCAAAGGAATATAAGATATAAGAAAGACTCAAATGGAAATTTAAGAACTAAAAGCACAATAACCAAAGTGAAGAGTTCAGTGGAATTTAAGAGTGGATGGGAGAACAGAAAAACTAATCAGTGAACTGAAAAACAGAAAGCTACAGTTACTCAATCTGAACAAAAGGGAGAAAACAGATTGAAAATAGAAATAAAGAGAACCTCAGGGGCTTATGAGACTATAACAAAAGATGTCATATCTTTTGTTATGGAAGGAGAGGAGAAAGAAGGCACAGATTCAAGTAACTGATGGCTGAAAAATCCTAAATTTGGCAAAAGATATAAAACTACAGAATTGAGAAGCTGAGAGAACTCAAAAAAGGATAAATGCAAAGAAATCCACGCAAAAACATGTCATAGTAAAACTTCTGAAAACAGAAAAATGTTTTTTCCCCAATCCTGCTCATTCTGCAGACAGAAAAATCTTGAAGACACCAAGAAAGAAATACCTTACATATATAGGAAAACCAATTTGAATTACAGCAGATTTCGCACCAGAAATCACAGAGGCCAGAAGGAAGTGACATAACATTTTTCAACTGTGGAAAGAACTGTCAACCCAGAATTCTGTATCCAGCAAAAATAGCCTTTAGGAATGAAGGAGAAATCAAGACATTCTTCCATGAAAAAAATAAAAGAATGTGTCACCAGCAGAGCTACCCTAAAAGAATGATTTTAGAAGTTGTATACAAAAAGGAAATGAAAGAAGAAGAAATCATAGAATGTCAGGAAGAAAGAACATAATAAAGCAAAAATATGAGTAAATACAATAGAGAGATAAAGAGGTCATAGCTAAAAAGTACAAGATTATTTGTGAGGTGATGAAAATTTCTAAATTTAACTTTGGTGAGTGTTGCACATATCTGATTATATAAGAGGTCTCTGAATTATATGCTTTAAATGGTAAATTGGACACAGATCTGTGCCAACTAGCACTCTGCTCCTGAGCCAACACCACCACCAGTGAGACCAAACACACAGCCATCAGCAGGGGCCCCCTATCTCCCCGCAGCTACACTGTCTCTGCCACTGTAGTGAATGCCTGCAGGGAGGCAAGCACCCCAGGACTCATGAGCACTCTGCTGCAGCTGATGAGTTGCACCCCACTGCACTGCTACTACTGCTGCTGCTGGCATGCACAAACAAGAATGGATCCTGCTATCACTGCACTACTGCCACTTTGGCTGACATAACCCATCCGAGTATAGTGACCAGCAGTCTGGGAGCACCTTGGCACCCCCAGCACAGTGGATTCCTAACCTCGAGGGGCCAGAGAACAAAACTGGGGCCTGATACAAGTCCTCTAGAGTTACAGCACACAGTCCAGGAGTTGGGAGCAGAGTGTTGGCCCTTCAAATCTTCCAGAAATGAAGCTAGTCAGATGAATCCACCTAATATAACAATCAAACCCTCAAGACCATCAAATAGGATAAAAGAAAAAAAAAACCATCCAAAGGTCAACAGCTCAAAGATTGAAGGAGCATAATCCCATAAAGATGAGGAAGAACCAGCACAAAACCCTGATAACCCCAAAAGCCAAAGTGCCTTCTTTCTTCCAAATGACCACATCACGTCCCCAGCAATGATTCTGAACTGGGCTGAAATGGCTTAAATGACAGAAATAGAATTCAGAGTATGGGAAGGAAGGTCATTAAGCTACAGAAGTATGTTAAAACCCAGTCCAAGGAAGCCAAGAATCATGATAAAACAATACAGGAGCTGACAGACAAAATAGCCAGTATAGAAAAGAACCTAAGTGACCTGATAGAGCTGAAAAACACACTACAAGAATTTCATAATGCTATCACAAATATTAATAGCAGAATAGACCAAACAGAAGAAGGAATCTCTGAGATTGAAGACTGGCTTTCTAAAATAAGACAGTCAGACAAGAATAAAGAAAAAAATAATGAAAAGGAAAGAACAAAACCTCTGAGAAATATTTAATTATGTAAAGAGACCAAGTCTATGACTCATTAGAGTCCTTGAAAGAGATGAGGAGAATGGAACCAATTTGGAAAACATATTTCAGGATATCATTTATGAGAACTTCCCCAACCTACCTAGAGAGGCTGACATTCAAATTCAGGAAGTGCAGAGATCCCCAGTAAGACGCTTCACAAGAAGATCATCCCCAAGACACATAATTTTCAGATTCTCCAAGGTTGAAATGAAAGGGAAAAATGTTATAGACAGCTAGTGAGAAAGGTCAGATCACCTACAAAGGGATACCCATCAGACTAACAGTGGACCTCTCAGCAGAAACCCTACAAGCAGAAGAGACTGGGGACCAATATTCAAAACTTTTACAGAAAAGAAATTCCAACCCAGAATTTCATATCCAGCCAAACTAAGCTTTATAAGCAAAGGAGAAATAAGATCCTTTTCAGATAAGCAAATGCTGAGGGAGTTCATTACCACAAGACCTCCCTTACAAGAGCTCCTGAGGAAAGCACTAAATATGGAAATGAAACACCAGAGTCAGCCACCACAAAAACACACTGAAGTACACAGACTAGTTACACTATAAGGCAACCACATAAACAAGTCTGCAAAATAACCAGTTACCATCATGATGACAGGATCAAATCTACACATATCAATACTAACCTTGAATGTAAATGGGCTAAATGCCCCAGTTAAAAGGGACAGAGTGGCAAGCTGGATAAAGAACTAAGATCCATTGGTATGCTGTCTTCAAGAGACCCATCTCACATGCAGTGACACACATAGACTCAAAATAAAGGGATAGAGGAAAATCCACTAAGCAAATGGAAAAACAGAAAAAAAAAATCAGGTGTTGCAATCCTAGTTTCACACAAAACAGACTTTAAAACAGCAAAGATTTAAAAAGACAAAGAAAGGCATTATATAATGGTAAAGGATTCAATTCAACAATAAGACCTAACTATCCTAAATATATACGCACCCAACACAGGAGCACCCAGATTCATAAAGTAAGTTCTTAGAGACCTTCAAAGAGAATTAGACTCCCACACAATAATGGTGGGAGATTCTAACACCCCACTGAAAATATTAGACAGATCACCAAGAGAGAAAATAAATAAAGATATTCAGGACCTGAACTCAACATGGGATCAAAAGAATCTGACAGACATCTACAGAACTCTCCATTCCAAAACAGCAGAATATACATTATTCTCATCGCCACATGGCACATATTCTAAAATCAATCACATAATCAGAAATAAAACATTCCACAGAAAATGCGAAATAACTGAATTCATAACAATCTCTTGGACTACAGCACAATCAAATTAGAAATGAAGACTAAGAAATTCACCCAAAACCATACAATTACATGGAAATTGAAAATTGAATAACCTGCTCCTGAATGATTTTTGAGTAAATTATGAAATTAAGGCAGAAATCAAGAAGTTATTTGAAACTAATGAGAACAAAGATACCAGAATCTCTGGGACACAGCTAAGGGCAGTATTAAGAGGGAAATTTATAGCACTAAATGCCCACATCAAAAAGTTAGAAAGATCTCAATTTAACAACCTAACATCATGACTAAAAGAACTAGAGAACCAAAAGCAAACCAAGCCCAAAGCTAGTAGAAGACAATAACCAAAATCAAAGCTGAAGGAGACTGAGACCAAAAAAACCCTTCAAAAAGATCAGTGAATCTAAGAGCTGGCTTTTTGAAAAAATTAATAAAACAGATAAACTCTTAGCTAGACTAATAAAGAAGAAAATAGAGAAGATCAAAATAAACCTAATCAGAAATGAGAAGGTGGATATTACCACTGACCCCACAGAAATACAAATAACCATAAGAGAATATTGTGAACACCCCTATACACATAAATGAGGAAATCTAGAAGAAATGGATAAATTCCTAGACACATACACCCTCCCAAGACTGAACCAGGAAGAAATCGAATCCCTGAACAGACCAATAACAAGCTCTGGAATTAATTCAGTAATAAATAGCCTACTAACTGAAAAAAGCCCAGTACCAGATGGGTTCACAGCCGAATTCTACCAGATGTACAAAGAAGAGCTGGTACTATTCCTGCCAAAACTATTCCCAAAAATTGAGGAGGAGGGACTCCTCCCTAACTCATTCTATGAGGCCAAAATCATCCTGATACCAAAACCTGAAAGAGACATAACAAAAAGGAAACTTCAGTCCAACATCCTTGATGAACATTGATGCAAAAATCTTCAACAAAATACTGTCAAACTGAATCCAGAAGCACATCAAAAAGCTTGTCCATCACCATCAAGTAGGCGTTATACCTGGGATGCAAGTTTGGTTAAATATATGCAAATCAATAAATATGATTCATCATATAAACAGAACTGAAGACAAACACAACATGAATTATCTCAATAGATGCAGAAAAGGCTGTCAATACAATTTAACAACCATTCATGTTAAAAACTCTCAATAAACTGAGTATTGAAGGAACATACCTGAAAATAATAAGAGCCATCTATGACAAATCTACAGCCAACATCATACTCCATGGGCAAAACCCAGAGGCATTCCTCTTGAAAACCAGCAAAAGACAAGGATCCCCTCTCTCACTACTCTTACTTGACATAGTATTCGAAGTTCTGGCCAGAGCAATCAGGCAAGAGAAGGAAATAAAACATATACAAACAAGAAGAGAGGAAGTCAAACTAGCCCTGTTTGCAGATGACATGATGCTATATCTAGAAAACCCAACAGTCCTGGCCCAAAAGCTTCTTAAGCTGATAAACAACTTCAGCAAAGTCTCAGGATACAAAATCAATATGCGAAAATCACTAGCACTTCTATATAACACCAATCAAGCTGAGAGCCAAATCCCATTCACAATTGCCCCCCACACACACCCCTAGGAATACAGCTAACGAGGGAGGTAAAAGATCTTTACAAGTAGAACTATAAAATACTCCTCAAATAAATCAGAGATGACAAACAAATGGAAAAACATTCCATGCTCATGGGTAGGAAGAATCAATATCATTAAAATGGCCATACTATCCAAAGCAATGTATAGATTTGATGCTATTCCTATTAAACTACCAATGACATTCTTCACATGGCTAGAAAAAACTATTTTTAAATTCCTATGGAACCAAAAGGGAGTCCAAATAGCCAAGGCAATTCTAAGCCAAAAGAACAAAGCTGGAGGCATCATGCTACCTGACTTCAAACTATAATACAGGACTACAGTAACCAAAACAGCATGGTACTGGTACAAAAACAGACACATAGACCAATGGAACAGAATAGATAACCCAGAAATAAGACCATGCATCTACTACTATCTGATCTTTGACAAAGCTGACAAAAACAAGCACTGAGGAAGACTCCTTATTCAACAAATGGTGCTGGGATTACTGGTTAGCCATGTGCAGAAGATTGAAGCTGTACCCCTCCCTTACACCATACACAAAAATTAACTCCAGATGGGTTAAAGACTTAAATATGAAACCCAAACTATAAAAAATCCTAGAAGACAACCTAGGCAATACCATTCTGGACATAGGAATGGGCAAATATTTCATGATGAAGATGCCAAAAGCAATTGCAACAAAAGCAAAAGTTGACAAATGGGATCTAATTAAACTAAAGAGCTTCTGCATACCAAAATAAACTATCAACAGAGTAAACAGAAAACCTACACAATGAGAGAAAATTTTTGCAAACCATACATCTGACAAAGGTCTAATATCCAGCATTTATAAGAAGCTTAAACAAATTTACGAGAAAAAATCAAACAACCCCATTAAAAAGTGGGCAAAGGAAATAAACAGATGCTTTTCAAAAGAAGACATACATGTGGACAACAATCATATAAAAAAATGTTCAGCATCATGAATCATTAGGGAAATGTAAATCAAAACCACAATGAGATACCATCATCACTATTATCAAAAAGTAAAACAACAACAACAACAACAAAAAAAAACCCATGCTAACAAGGTTGCAGAGAAAAAGAACACTAATACACTGTTGGTGGGAGTGTAAATTAGTTCAACTATTGTGGAAGACAGTGTGGCAATTCCTCAGACTTAAAAACAGAATAACATTCAACCCAGCAATCCCATTACTGATTATATACCCAAAGGAATATAAATCATTCTATCAAAAAGACACATACATGTGTAAGTGCATTGCAGCAATATTCACAATAGCAAAGACATGGAATCAACGTAAATGCCCATCAACGGTAGTCTGGATAAAGAAAATGTGGTACATATACACCATGAAATACTATGCAGCCATAAAAAGGAATGAGATTATGTCCTTTGCAGGAACATGAATGGAGCTGGAGGCCACTATCCTAATGAATTAATACAGGAACAGAAAACCAAATACTGGATGTTCTCACTTATAAGTGGGAGCTAAATGATGAGAACACATGGACACAGAGAGGGAAACAACACACACTGGAGCCTATCAGAAATAACATACACAGGAGGGTGAGAGGAAGGAAAGGATCAGGAAAAATAACTAATGGGTACTAGGCTTAATACCTGGGTATTGAAATAATCTGTACAACAGACTATGACAGAAATTTACCTATATAACAAACTTGCACATGTACCTCTGAACTTAAAAGTTAAATTAAGGCCAGGCACGGTGGCTCATGCCTGTAATCCCAGCACTTTGGGAGGCCGAGGTGGGCGGATCACGAGGTCAGGAGATCGAGACCATCCTGGCTAACATGGTGAAACCTCATCTCTACTAAAAATACAAAAAATTAGCGGGGTGTGGTGGTGGGTGCCTGTAGTCCCAGCTACTCGGGAGGCTGAGGCAGGGGAATGGCATGAATCCAGAAGGCAGAGCTTGCAGTGAGCGGAGATCACGCCACTGCACTCCAGCCAGGGTGATGGAGTGAGACTCTGTCTCAAAAAAAAAGTTAAATAATAATAAAAAAAATCTCTGAATAATTTGTTTTCATTTTTAAAACTTTGTTGCAGGATATCTGACAAAAATTGGTGAACTGTATGGTATGTGAATTTTAGTGAAGCTGTTTATAAAAATCAGAATAGTGGCTATTTGATAAAAAGGGTAGAAGAGAACTTTCTGGACATGCTGGGAAAGTTCTATATCTTGATCTAGGTAATACCAACATAAATATATGTACATATTAGTCCAAATAAATCAAGCTATCCATTTATAATTTGTGTACTTACTCTTATGACAATTATACCTCAATAAAATATGTTACTGTAAAAAAATTACAAGGTAATTTCACATTTCTTTCCAAAGTGCTTTTAGCAATTCACACTCACAAGAATACTGTATTAAAATTCCCATGCTCAACATCTTACCAACTGTAATACTGATAATCAGATGGGCTAAACATGGAACTTCACTGTGGTTTTAATTATCAGTCTCTTATTGTTAATTAGGATGGTCATATTTTTCTTTATTTCTGATATTCATGTTTCAGAAAAATGGTCTTTTTATACCATTTGCCCAATGTTTCACTGATTTCACATTTTCTTATCTCTTTCTTATCACATACATGTGTTATAATAATCTAGAATGGAGTCTTGTTCTTTCTCTTGTTATGGTGTATTCCCATAATCTGAAAATTTACGGCATAGTCAAAACTAAAGATATTTAACCACAGAATTTATGGAGTGTTTTTCTCTTTTAAAATAAATGCTTTTCTGACACAAATTGTTAAGTTTTTCTCCTATGTTGTACTCAATACTCAGAAGTGTGTATGTGTGTGTGTGTGTGTGTGTGTGCATGCTCATGTGTGTATTATCAGGTAGAAATCCAGTTTTATTTCAACATTTTTCTTTATTTTTCCATAAAGGTAATCTATTTTGTTTTTACCATTCATGCATGCATAATTTCTGGATTCTTTTTTTCATTAATAATTTTTTTTCTGGCTGGGCGTGGTGGCTCACACCTGTAAAATCAGCACTTTGGGAGACTGAGGCAGGCGGATCACCTGAGGTCAGGAGTTTGGGACCAGCCTGGTCAACATGGTGAAACCCCATCTCTACTAAAAATACAAAAATTAGCCAGGCGTGGTGGTACGTGCCTGTAATCCCAGTTACCTGGGAGGCTAAGACAGGAGAAAGGCTGGAACCTGGGAGGCCGAGGCTGCAGTGAGCTGAGATCACACCACCATACTCCAGTCTGGGCAACAGAGCAAGATCCCTTCTCAAAAATAAAGAAAAAATAATAATAATAATAATTTTTTTTTCTACTTTTATACCACTAATACACTGTCTTACTATTTATTGCTTTATAATGAACCTTAATGTCTACAAGGGCAAAAAAAAACCATTATTTGTTTAGATTCCTAGTAAACTATAAGGTAAAATCATGATATTTTTTAATAGCGAATATGTAAAGATGAGGGTTTTTATCTTTAATTTCCTCAGATGCTTTGTATTGTGTCAAATTAGTCAAAAGCAAGTTGAATCATGCATACTTTTATATTCCAAATTAATGTATTCAGGTGAAAATTATTTGCCCTTAATCGCATATTATTTTACATTTCTGTTCACCATTCATCTAAACAATAATGACTATAGAAGTCCACAGGCGGCACCACAACACATTAAGAATTTAATTTACTCTGACTTTCAATTTTGCATATTTTCAGTTTGTTTTTTTTTTAACTTGTCTCTTGATAACCGCGAATAGGAAGTCAGAGAGGTTTGGAAAGACAATTCTTTCCATTGTGTTTTATTCTATTCTGAGGAGTCTTTGATGTCTAAGAATGGGCAGCCTCTTTGACTACACAGCTGCTTTCTAGCCATTAATTGGGTATCATGTTCTTAGTGGAATGAGAACAACCTGGAAGAACCCTCGCCCAGATTTGAACAGGAGTGAATGCTTGCATTGTTTGAACACATTCACATATTTGAACATCTTTGAATGAGGGGGTTATCTCTAGTTATCTATTGATGATTTGTATTTACTAAATTTTATAGTTCTTATTCTTCAGCTGTTTTGAGTATTGAGAGTAAATTATGGAAATATGAATATAGTGTAAGTTTAAAAAATGGTCCCATAAAACATTGAAATCTAGATAATTAAGACTTACCTCTATTTCTTTTCTTAATTTTTCATGTGTCTTTTTTTCTTCCTCAAGAAAACAAGTTTTCTCAATGATAGATTCTTTTACAGTTAAAATTTTATCCTTTAACTTTGTAATGTCTTCCTGTATGTTGACAACATTTGAAATATAGAAGTCAAAAAAGGATGATCAATATAAATCCAATATTTCAGTGTTTCTCTAATTTAAGAAAACTAGCCAAATCAAAATTTAGTTTTGATAAATAGCATTAGAATATTACTTCTATAGGAATACAAAAATAAAGAACTGTTACTTAAAGAAAATGTAAAGAAACCTTACATTTGAAACAGAACTAAAAACCAAATGAAATAAGACAAAAAGGAAAGTGGTACTTATGGTGGCAATTGCCCAACAACAGTGTAAAAGACACTTTTTAATTCTCTAGCAAGAAATGATCAATATTTTAAGTTGGTGTCTTCTATCGTCTTTAAATAACAGAGAAATAGTAAGATGCTTAAGGTTCAATTATTAATTTAGATTGCTTGCATAACAGCGTTAAGTGTACTAAATTGATTTGAATTGGTCTGGATCCATTGGCATAGAAGCTAAGGCTTCAACATTTTTGTGAATTACATTTTCTACAACAATGGACAATGGATTATAGATTAATTCTTCACTGTGATTTTATTTGACCATGTATTTTTATAAATCCAGGGGATTTGTGGATGTTTCCTTTACGCATTTGAGCATCTAAGGTAGTTGTTATATAACACATGTACTTATTCCAAGTTTTTTTCAATTGTGACAATAGTTTCTGAATGTAATAGAACAGCTATGGGCATTTTATTAACTTCACAATAAATTTACCATTTAATGTATGTACTTGCAAAAAAGGAGTTATAGAAAAAATAGTTTTACTAAGTAATTTTCCACACCTGTACTTGTGTTATTCGGTTCCCTCCTGGATTTTGAAGATCTTGCATAAGTTCTTCTTTCATCGTCTTTAATTTTTTAACAAAATCTCGTTTTTCATGGAGTTCGGTCATAAATGACCATTTGCTTTCTACTTCTCCCAAACTATTTTTATGTGCTTTTATTTTTGCATAATATGCATTATATTTTATCATGTGTTCCTCAAAATCTTCTTGGGCTGTTTCTATGTCAAATTTAAGCTTTACATTTTCTGAATGTAAAGATTTGATTTGAGTTTCCAGGCTATCACAGTGAAGTTTGGTATTCTGTATGGCAGCATCTTGTTGATAAATTTGTCTTTCTGTTCCTTTAGTTTCTGCAGAGATAGCTGCTATTTGTTTTTCAAGCTCATGAAGTTCATTCTGTAATATATTTTAACATTATCATTATTTATTCAAAATTTTAAACATGAGAGGAAAATCAATGTTTTAATCCATATGAATATAGGAAAAATCACTCATAAAAATATATTTATCAGATATTAAAAATTGATGAATAAAAGGAAACATGCAATAAACACTATTTTATAATTTCAGAAGGAATCTCAGTTACATATTTTTTAATGTTCTATCTCATGTTTTATCTTGACATTTTATATATGTAAGATACTTTATAATAATTTTACTAATTTATTTACAGGCATCAGAAGTACACACTCAGGAAAGACAATATGATAAAAAATGATAAAGCCCTGAGTTAACAATCAAAAGATCTAGGTTCTAACACCCTTATTGCTATTTACTAGTTTGTATGATCATGCATAACAAACTTTGTTACCCCATTCAAACTACACTTTTCTCCATTTGTAAAATGAGTATAAAGATATTTACTTTGCCTCCCTGGGGCATTTTGCATTCCTAACTGCTGCCTTCTTTTTAAAGCCTAGTTTTCACACCACCAGTCTTTTCCGGTTCTCCTTAGAAATTTCTGAGAATTCCTTCTCAATCTCAACAGTTCCTTCAAATATAGGTCTTCATCATAATTTCCTCTTCTCACTCTCTATATATGCTCCTTGGGTAATTTCATCCAAATTTACATATTCAGCTACATATCTGCTGATGATTCACAGAATGTAAGTAGCTGCTGAGTTCTACACCCAGCCGCCACTGGCCACCTCAAATTCACCATATCCAAAAATTGAATGAATCCTTTCTACAACACATCCAATTACTCCTTGTATCAATTATCTGTTGCCAGAACTACAAAACCTCAGTAGCATACAATAATACATAAGTATATACTGCTGACATGACTAGGAGCAGCTGAGGTTGTCTAGGTAGTTCATAAGCCTGGGAGAAGCAAGGGTTGGCTAGGTGGTTCTGCTGATCTTGGTTGAATCTGCCCAAGTGTCTGGGGATTGGCTGATTGTAAGATGATTTAAATTGGCTTTAACTGGGCTGACAGGGGTGTCTTGGCTTTGCTTTATATGTATCTTCTCCTCCAATGGGCCAACCCAGGCATGTCATGATAATAGTAGATGCAGAAGAGTGAAATTCAGTTATGGAAGAGTTTTTTAAAGCTTTTGTTTGAGTCATATCTGATAACACCCCAGCTAGTCACATAATCAAACCCAGAGTCAAGGGGTGGAAGTGTGTCCATCCATTATGGGAAAGCATTATAATATATGGCAAAGGGTACGGATAGACTAAGGGATGAAAAATTGGGACCAAAAATGCAAATTATCATACTCCTATGTTACCCAACTTAGTTAATGGTAAGGTGAGAACCTCTGATTTTATAGCCAGTTGGTCAGAAGTATGGGTAGCCTGGGACTTGTGACTGGCACATGAAGCAGGGGCAGTCTTATGGGACTGAACCCTTTATCTTCTGGGAGCTGATGCTAATTCCAGATAGATACAGTAGTCCCTCCTTATCTAGGCGGAATATGTTCCAAGACCTCCGTGGATGCCTGAAACCATGGACAGTACTGAACTCTATATATACTATGTTTTTTTTTCCTATACATACATACCTATGATAAAGTTTAACATATAAATCAGGCACAATAAGATAATAACAACGGAATAATTATAATGCTATACTATAAGTTATGTGAATGTGGTCTCTCTCTCCTATCTTATTGTACTGTACTCAAATGGCAGCAGCTTCTTTATTGGCAGACTTGGTCTCTCCTTAATTTTTATATTTTTCAGTCCAAACCTGTTTCTGAATCTGTGTGACCATCCCTTACTTAGTGTCACTTATTTCAGAAAATCCCTTGCTGAGGTCTTCATATAGACTTAGTGCCTTCTGGAGCAACACGTGGCCGTTATTTGGAACATGTTTTCTGTTCATGTCTTCCACCCAGAAATTTAATGTCTTTTTCATCTTAACTAAGCACTATTACACACTGTGTCCGTAACTTCTGCAGTCTGAGGTGCAACAGCAAAATTAACAGGAATTTCTTTTTCTCTTTTGTTTTTGGAGATGGAATCTCTGAGTCTTGTTCTGTTGCCCAGGCTGGAGTGCAGTGGTGTGATCTCAGCTCACTGCAACCTCTGCCTCCCAGGTTCAAGTGATTGGCCAGCCTCAGCCTTCCAAGTAGCTGGGATTACAGGCGTGCACCACCATGCCTGGCTGTTTTGTATTTTTAGTAGAGACAGGGTTTCACCATATTGGCCAGGCTGGTCTCGAACTCCCGACCTCAAGTTATCCATCTGCCTCGGCCTCCCAAAGTGCTGGGATTACAGGAGTGAGCCACCACGCCCAGCCAGGAATTTATTTTTCCTTCTTTACAACTTCACAGATGGATGATTTGTCCTTACCATAGATCTTAGCAACTTCAGTGTATGATATTTTTCTTTCCTTTAAGTTGAGAACTTTCACCTTCTCACTTAAAGTAAGTACTTTACAGCTTCTCTTTGACATATCTGAATTGCCAGCATCACTACGCTGATACTTTGGGGCCATTAAGTAAAATAAGGTTTAGTTAAACATAAGCACTGTGATACTGCCACAATCAATCTGATAACTGAGACGACTACTAAGTGACTAAAGAATGGGTAGCTCATATGGCATAGATGTGCTGGACAAAAGGATGACTCATGTCCCAGGCAGGATGGAGCAGGACAGTGCGAGATTTCATCGTGCTACTCAGAATGACTTGCAATTTTAAATTTACAAATTGTTTATTTCTGTAATCTTCCATTTAATACTTTTAGAATTCAGCTCACTGTGGCTAACTGAAACTGCAAAAGCAAAACTGCAAATAAGGGAAAACTGTTGTAGTGTCAGAACAGAATCCAATCATTGGACACACAGTTGGCATCCAGAGAATCAGAAAATTGGTTGTTAGTGTTAGAAAATGTCCCAGGTAGTGTAAGATTTCCAACACTTTTCTTCTTCAAAATTGTTTTGGATATTCTAAGTCCTTTGCATTTCCATATGACTTTTAGAATTAGCCTATGTATTTCTCTCCCAAAAGCCTCCTGAAATTTTGACTGGGACTGCGTTTCATGTATAAATAAAACTGAGAGAACTAACATATTAGCAATACTGAGTCTTCTGTTTCATAAAAATGACATACCTCTACATTTAAGCCTTCTTTAATTTTTCTCACCAATGTTTTACAGTGTTCAGCATACTGGTCTTTAAACCTTTTGTCAAATTTGCCCCTAAGTATTGAATAGTTTTGTTGGCATTGTAAGTAGTATTGCTTTTGAAGTTTTAATTTCTGATTTTCTCTTGCCAATGTGTAGAAATACACTATAGTTTTGTATATTAATCTTGTGCCCTGCAATCTTTCTAACCTCACTTATTAGTTCTAGTAGCTTTTTATAGCTTCCTTGGGATTTTATTTAAATAAAAAATAATGTCATCTGTGAATAAAAACAGCTTTACTTCTTTCTTTCTAAACGGAATGAGTTTTTTTCTTTTACTTGCATAGCTATACGGGCTTGAACTGCCAGTACCATCTTGAATAGAAGTAAGAGGAGACATCTTCGTCTTGTTCCTGATCTTAGGAGAAAAACATTCATTATTTCACCATTAAGTATGTGGTTGGTTAGAGAATTTACGTAGCTGTTCTTCCTTAGATTAAGGAAGTTCCCTTTTATTTCCAATTAGCTGAGAGTTTTTATCATGAATGGATATTGGATTATAATAAGTGCTTTTTATGTATCTAGAATTCTTTCTAAAATATAAATTTAATTATTTGCTTCTTGCTTAAAATCTGTCAAATGCTTCTCATCAACTTTAGAATAAAGTTGAAGTTTCTTATCGTGGTATATATCTTCCATGATTTTTCAAAACGTACTGTAATTTATTTTACCATCAAACTATTTATGGTTCTAGGAATGTACCAATGCTATTTCAGGCCTCTGCAAATATCCTCTGTGAATATCCTTAGGTCCTTTTTATTTTGAATATTATCTTCCTTACTCCCTAACCTTTAAACTTGTCCTAGATACCTAATCATTCAGATGAACTCCAGCTGCCATTTAAAACTCAACTGAAACATCATTTATTTTGGGATCACTCTCTCTCTAGTGTTAAATCTGTGTTGCGTTCATGCCTCTATCATTGACACTACTACTCTACATGTAATTATTTGTTTACTTCTTTGTCTTCCCAACAGATGGTAAGTAACATGAGAGAGAAGACAATGTTCAGCAAAATGCTTAACACAAAGTAGGCTCTCAATATAAATGGAATAAAGTCTATGAAACTCTTTGAAGACTGAAAAGTTTTACAAAATAATTTCTTTACAAAACTATGACATTAGTTTTTGAATTACATTCTACTGTATAGCTGTATTCTTTTCTAGAAGTGACTAACATAATACAAATATTTATAAGAAATCCATATCACCATAATACAATTATTGTCATCATGTATCTGCTGATGCACTTAAAGCCAATGATACTTAAAGCCAATGTCAAATAGGGCCCTACCAGTACCATGTCCACCTGGTCCCCACCAAACACATTAACTCATTTAATCCTCATGAAAAGCTTATGGGCACGTCCTATTGTTATCTCTATTTTACAACTAAGGAAACAGGAGCACAACAAATTCAATCACGGAACAAGAAGTAGTAAATCTGGCCATTTGAACTAGGCGGTTCAGCTCCTGAGCCTATTCTTCTCATTTCTATGATATATTTAATAACAATCGTTACAGAGCACAAGATACTGTTTTCATTTTCATTTCTTTAGTCATATTCACATAGCATAGTTATATCTAATTATGTTGCATGCGAAGACCAAGTATGGCTCCCATATTCCCTGTAGTAGGATTATAAATATATTTAAAAAGGAAAGGAACATAGAGGGAGGCTACTTGAAATGTTCACTGACAACAAATAACTCACAATTCATAGCTTTACAAACACTGGCTTAAAACTTAACATTCCTTCAATTCAGCATTTTAGGAAAAACTATCAAATAAGGGAATGTAAAATAATTCTATCTAACATGTTAGGTTTTATATGCTTATCCTACAGTTGCAATGACACTGTTGAATCTTTATATGTTGGGAGTGTAAAATTTTCCATAAAACTGGAATACTCTCCCTAAGTAAACTCTACTTAGGGAGAACAGAATAATTGACAGAGAATAACTTTAAAAGTGACTCCCAATAATAAGTATTTTTAATAACCTCCTGGTCATTTACTTTTAAAGAAAGTAAAGACATTTAAAAGACTATATAAAGAAGTTACCTTCAAACTGAACAGAACTTTTTTGTTTTTTTCTATCTCTGATGCTTGTGATTGTTGTTGCTTTGCAACTTTCTCTACAGCATCAGCTAACGAACTTGTGTCTTGGTTATCTACAATTAGACAAAAGAATAAAGTATATAATAAAAATTAAAATACAGCTATTTTAAGAAAGTTATGTTTCTTTATTCAAAATCATTAAATATTTGATGCTTTTGCCTCTAAACTAAATTTAGAATTAGGAATTTTCCCTTGCTGATATAAACAAAACCAAAAGTAAAGGCAACAATAATAGGCAATTCAAAGTTGCCTACTGCAATGTTATACCTGTTCCTTTATGGAACAGTATAAATATTTTGATTGTCCTAATTTTTTTATCCAGACCACTTGCACATATACTATAATTATAGTGCTACCATAACAGCTCTATAGCAATTACAGTTGATGCATTCTCATTATAATTCTGTATTTTCAGGTTAGTATGCCTTTTTTAAACACTGTATATGTTTGTCCCGGCTAAATGTAACTGCTTCCATCTATTCTAATTTGCTATCAATTTTAACACAATTATCCTACCAGACTACTTTTTTTGTTGTTGCTGATCTTTTAATTATTCATTTCTTAAGACTGTTTCATCACCTTTTTTAGGAAATCCTTGACTCTTCCTTTCTTTGTTGTCTGACATTTTCTGTGTCTGTAATCTCCTCTTTTCCCCTTTTTGATTTACCTTCTTTACTCCTACTCAATAATCTATATTGATAATCTTTCACTTTTGTTTTTTCCTGTTGTATACTGGTGACCCTGAAAGGTAAATTAATTGTCAAACATGTCACAGGGATGTCAATGACATTTCACCATTAGTACCAAGAATTAGAATACAATGGTTTAGTGATTTTGGAATGAAAGAAGAACTGTATTTGAATTTTGCTTCTTCTGCTTTTCCACTGTTGTGACCTTGAGTAAGTTTCTTAACTTCTTTGATCCTCAGTACCTCATCTTTAAAACTTCATAAGGCTGTTCTAATAATTAAAGTAATATATATAGCATGCTTAGAATAGTACCTGATATACACTGCATAATTATTTTGGGTTAGTATTAATAGTATGTAACTCCAGTACTATGAGGAAATAGATTCTGAGACTATAACCAGAATCTGTGAGAAATGATATCAACAATGATTAACAACTTCTGCTATGGGTGTGGAATCCAGGGAATATAGCACTCCTGTCCAGTGCTATTCTGGACACAGTAAGCCCAAAGCAAATTTTGATCTACTCTTCATTTAGGAGTAACGATAGGAGGAATAAGTATTTTTCTCCTTAAATCACTAAATACCTTTCTAAAGATCAATTAACTACAAAGATCCATGTACTAGTTACATGTGTCTAAAAAAATTTAAAGGATTGAAACCTGATATATATGCAACAAAAAAGACAAGCAAAGTTAAATCGTTTCCTGTGTAGAGATCAAATCTATCTAGAAATATACATCCAAGCTAAAGAAATTATGAGGGCTTACCTAGCAGATTATCATAACCATTCCTTGAAATTTATAATTCTTTCCTGTTCCTTCATGTCACTTCCTTCAACTCTCACTTCAAACCTACTCCTTCATGAAGTCTTCCCTGAAGCTGAGCCATTTACTCCGTTCACGTTACATACTTTTTGCTCAACACACAGAACTGTCCCAGATTAGTGCTAATGAATCCAAACCTGATTTTCTCTCTAGCGCTTTCATTTGGGTTTCACCATCACAGACTTCATCCTTAAATATATCTACCTTGAAAAATGCATGCCCTCTACATCTATACTTTCAGTATATACTGTCAGTTCTCTCAATTAATTACAATGGTAAAAACTTATACTTACTTTGTGCTAGTCACTGCTGTTCCAAGTGCTTTAGATTAAAAAAAAAATTATATAGTGTTTATTCTGTGCCAGATGGTATTCAAAGAACTTTAAAAATAGTAACTCATTTAACCCTATAAGGTAGATATTATTACAATTTTCATTTTACGAAAAAAAGTACAGTGAGGTACACAAATAGATATAAGGATTTATCCAAAGAGAGCCATTAAATGTAAGACATGTGATTTGAATTCAAGTATTTTGGTTCCAAAGTTCATGCTCTTAATGCTAGACTATGATAGACTACCAAGATTATGACTTTTTATGGGAAGAATTATGTCTTCCATATATCACTCCAGAATAAAACTAGAGTCATCCCACAGTATATGCAGGGGATTGGTTCCAAGTCACCCCCTTCCCCACTTCATATCAAAATCTGTGCATATTCAAGTCCCAAAGTCAGTGCTTCAGAACCCACTTACATGAAAACTTGGCCCTCCTTACATGGGGATTTCAAGTCCCGCATATACTGTATATTTGATCCGAGTTTGGCTTAAAATACCCACGGGTAAGTGAACCTGCACAGTTCAAACCCGTGTTGTTCAAGGGTCCACTACATTTTGTATTCCTATGATGCTAAAACATCACTTTCATCAACTTACTCTTTCTATTCCCACTACTACCATCTACATTTCTTCTTTGGGAAACTATTCTGGTAAAGTGCATTTATAGAGCTGCTGCAGCTCCAACAGGCCTCCAATGGCCTAAGGAGACAATTTGCATGCCTGAAGAGGTAATCCAATGAGTTCTTCATGCTCTCACCTAGCAGTAAATTCCTGTTAGGTAACTTACCTTCCTGGTGAGTCCCCATTTCTCTCTCCCCCAAATCACAGTGCAATTTCCATAAGCTGCCTAAAATATTGTGGGCATAATTCCCATTAAATTCTACCTCCTTATTAACTTCAGTCTTCAGAAGAAGCCAGCATTCTTCATCATGAGAACCCATCCTTATTCAGCTTGGTAAGCCCCTTAGTGTGATGCTGTATTACCCACTCCCCAACCCTTTTCTATCCTTCCACTTTGACTTCTGAAATTCATGGGCCATCTTCCGCAAAGTCCTTTCTATTGTCAACCTTTTCAGTGAACTTCCCTTTTACCTTTTGGCTTTAACTGAAGTCCGAAGACACAGCTTCCTCATTCTCAAGCCACTAAGTCTGGAGATGAAACATTTTTTTTTTTTCTGTTCTCCATTCCACTGCCACCATATTTCCTTTTCTTCTCTCTAAAACCCTCTCTGGTTTCTTTGAAATTCAGGCCATAGACTACATAGGCTTTATCTTTCCTTGTTGTTATCAGCTGTCATCCAGGTCTTGGAAGGCTCATTCCTAGATTACAGCATCTGACTTACTGTTCCTCTATCACTACTCTCCCGTATTTCCTTGGGAATTTCAATATCCACACAAATGGTATATCTAAAACCCTGAACTCTCAGTTGTTTCGAGGTCTTCTTTCATTTATTCTCCCCAGCAACCCATAGAGTATAACTGTACCTCATCCATAATCTCAGATTCAAACTACTGTTTATTTTTCTAGCTTATCCCATCTAGTATTTTGACATTATGTGCTGTTTAACCCCGCAAGACTTCCAGTCCATCGACTCTTGTATCTTTACACATTCCCTCAACCCTTCATATATTCTTCCCTCCTTACTTCGCTTAGATTCCTTTGCTTTCACCCTCATTTCCCTTACAGCTCACTCCCTGTCCTAATTCCCTGGAAGAATCCCAACCAGCTGCTTTGCTTATACTCAAGTAGCTGAATATGCTTAAAGAAAGACATACAACTATGCTGTTGACTCACTTTAAATTCAAGACCATTTTATGTCAAGTGGGACCTTGATCCTAGGCTCTTAAGATGCACCAAGTTATGTAGATGACTGTTTCACTCTTTATCCTCTGTCTTCAAACCTCCCACACCTCGTTTCCCTTCCTTTGAGTTGATAATTTACCTTCTAATTTAACTGAGATAGAAGAAAAAAATCAGAGAAGATGGTAAATTACCCATCTACCAGATTTTGTACCTGCACCTGTATACCAGCATACTGTTTTCTTGCAATAAAGTGTTCTTGCTCCTATCTAAGGCCAGTCCTCTACTTTTGTACTCCCTTCTCATAGACATTACTTCTTTGAATGGCCCCTCAATAGAATTTCCCTATTTACTTGGTCAAACGTATTATTCTTAACAGCCCATCATAAATCAACAACCACTACCACCACCACCCTTGCTTGACACCATAACCTCCTTCAGTACTGACCCATTTCTTTGCTCCCCTTTAAAGCCAAGATCCTTGCTCTCCACTTCCTCTCCTCTTTCTTCTTGAACCCACTAGAACCAGTCATTTATCACTATGCTTTTAAGATTTTTATCACGGTATCTGTGAGCTCCACATTGCCACATTCAATGAACAAGTTCCGTCTTCATTTTACTTGACTTATTGACATCATTTAACACATTTGATAATAACTGCCTTCTTGAAACACCATACTTCTTGGTTTCCTTTGTTGGTCCTTTCTCGTCTTTTCTACTTATGTTATACCTCCCAGTGCTCAGTCCTCAGGCTTCCTTCTTTTCTCATACTTATTCTACATGTGATGCCATCTTGTTCTACGGCTTTAAAATCCACCTGTAGGCTGACAATTCCCAAATTATATCTCTACCCTGAACATTCCTGTTGAGATGCAGACTCATACTCATTGCTAACCTGATATCTCCATTTGGATTTTTAATAGACATTTCAACTCAGTATGTCCCAAACTGAACTCTTGATTCCTCTGTCCACTCTATTACCACCACTAAACCTGCACCTTCACAGTCTTCTCTATCTCGGTAAATTATAAGTTCATTTTTCTTGTTCTTTAGGCCAAAAACCCTGAATTCATTAGCAGGGAGGTCTCTACAAGGGTATAGAGCCCAAGGCAATTCAACTAGACTTGCCCAAGGCAATAATAAAGGATATCTTATTGTTGATGTTTCATAGGCCCTTTGAGAAATCCTTAACACTCCAAGGGTGCTGCCCCGATTGACCTACTCAAAAGATGAGCCAGAACCTTCACTGTTTTTCCATTACGAGCTGCATGCAGTTCTTTTGGCAAAGCCTATTGGCTCTACCTTTAAATTATACTGGAATCCAATCACTCCTTACCAATTTGAAATACTATCTTAGTAGAGAAGCCTTCTCTGATAACTCTCTCTTTCACCCTCTGTTTCCTTGCCCTGCCTCATTTTTCTTGACAGCATCTATCACCACTGACATCTCCATATCCTTCTACTAATGTAAGCTCCATGATGGCAGAGGTCTACAAGTGCCTGGCATATAACAGGTGTCTAATTATAGTCTATCTCCACTCCAATTTGCCCTTTTCTAACAGAATGATGCTCCAAAAGCACTATTCTGATCATGTCAACATCACAGCCAATCTTTCAATTCCATTTAGATGGCTTTTTCTTTAGGAGGTCTTTCTTGATCTTTCTGGGAAGATATGGTCTTTCTCTTTTTAGAAGAATTGTTTCAGTATTTCTATTATGCCATTTTAAATAAAGGTATAGGTCTAAAGTAAGACAGAGCTAGTTTTGAATCTAAATTACACTACTTATTAACTTATTAGCAACATTATTTCCAACCTGGGCCACAGACTCCTTACCCATAAAATGGAAACAGTATTAGTGCCTGCTTCATTAGGGTGATTGTGAAGACTAAATGAAATAATGCATGTTAAGCATTTAGCAGATTCCTGTCCCACAATGAATACTCAACAGATTTTTATTTTTATTATTTTCATTATTTTATAGTATCTTTCCACATTAGATTGTAAGCACCGGGAAGGCAAATACAGTGTTTTATTCATTTTTGTATTCCTTAAAGTATTTGATAAAGTAACCAAAAGAATAAAGAAAATTTGATTTATACAATAAAAATAAAGTAACTAGTACTTCTTGATCTCTATTTCTATAGCAACATAAATTGAAGAACTCTTGGATAATATTTATTTAAACCAACTATTCATAAAATTCATGCCGTAAAATTGGAAAAGTTTTGGGTTTTTTCCCAGATTTCTATTGTGCAATGAAAAGAAAAATGAAAACAAATTACTGCCATCTACCGATAATTCATTAGAATTGCACATAAATTAAGGAAACAGTCTTTTAGAGACAAGACTGTCTTTTCAAATACGTTTTTAAGATAAGTTAGAACATCATCAGAGTCATCCGAAAATAATTAATTGAATAATTAAAAATAAACTGTATACCTATCATATACCCATACCGCTGAATCTGCTGACACTAGGGATTACTTCCTTTTCTGGTCAGGCAATGAGATTAGAGTTTCTGGGCACTGAAAAAGAAAGAAACCAGAGGGTTTGTACTGTTCCTTACCTCCCTATCCAAGATAATATAGGCAACATTCATACATTATCCACACTGCTTCTAGATTTCTACCAAAGGAGGGGCTTTGCTGAATGTATAGACAGTACTGGACTACCAAAACATCTCTTGTTTTGGAGTGCAGACATAAAGGAGTTGGTCTGCAACTCAAATCCAAGCTTTAAAGGATGTCTAAGCAACTGTTTCAAAAAGATTTCTACCTCTGGGACAGAAGTTATATAGACCTTTGGTGAAATCCAGTTATAACCCACCTGCTTGTCTCATTCAGAGAGGCAAGAGGCAAGGTCTTTTTTTCCTCCCCCTCTAAATAAGTAAACATGATTTCTAAACCAAGAGGAACTTTATAGTGGGTTAAATGGTGCCCTCGCACACATCCAAAGATATATCCATGTCCTAACTCCCAGAACTTGCAAATGTGACCTTATTTTGAAAAAGGAGTTTTGCAGATATAACTGGGTTAAAGATCTTGAGATGAGATCATCCTGGCTTTAGGGTAGGTGACTGAATATGCCAATGGACAATGGCCAGACCATATGTAAAAACAGAACTCTGACCCACAACCTCCAGCAAGCAACCCAGGAGACCAACCCATTATCTACAGTAACCAGTCCAGGAAGTCTATAAATTAGACTTGTAGAAAGTCATATCATTATTGCTAATAACAATCCTAGGAGACAAACTATAACAATTGGCCCAAATGACCAGTACTGGATTAATAACTGGCATCTTCCCTAACTTTTGTCCCCATTTCCAAGTTGAGACTAACAAGAAGAAGCCACAGAATGCTCCACTTCTAGTTGGCCTGCCTGCAGCTTCCTCATGCCGAAAGCCTCTAATTAGGGCATGCCCACTCCTCTGCCTGCCTTTGGCTCTGCTAAAATGCAGGAGATCGTGGCTCCCTCCCTTACAAGGCCTGAATAAATAGCCTTTGTTTGTTCTCATTTGATTGATCTTCATTGATTTCTATACAAGAATCCTTATAAGAGAAAGGTAGAGGTCTATTTGAGACTCAGACCCACATAGAAGACCATTTGATGATGGAGGCATGGAGCTCCAAGTCACTGAGGCCCCTAGGCAAAGAACACCTGAAGTCACCAGACAACAGAAGACGTCAGTGAACAGAAGAGGTAAGTGCTGTCAATACCTCAGTTTCATTATCTGGCCCCTATAACTGTGAGAGAACAAGTTTTTGTTGTTTTTAGTCACCCAGTTAGTCCCAATTTGTTATGGTAGCCCTAGGAAATGAACAGAAGCTTTTAGCAAGGAAATTTGCATCTGCTACATGGCCTTTTCTGGACAGATCCATAAACCTTAGTGTAAATGGCTTAAAAATGACTGTTTTGTTTTTTAAAATCATACTTGTTCTCATGAGAAGATTTACATAGCATTATAAAAATGTCTGGGAAGTTCTTCAGTAGTTTCCCATAATAGCCAGGCACCATCTCTGCCCTCAAAACACTCTAGGTAGAAAGACACATAGTCAATTAAAATGGAGAGGTACAGTAGCTGATGTCTTAGCCTGTCTACACATAACCTCTAACCAGTTGACTCACTCTATTTCCTTTGTAAGTCATAAGTGACTAATTCCCATATCATGCTAGGAAACTGTTATCTAGTAAATCTGCCCATTTCTGGTCCTATCAATTGACTAGTTCAATCTTATGACTTACTTGTGTTTGCAAATCTGTTTTTGCCAGTTGTACTTGATATTGTGCTTTTGTAACTTTACATTGTATAAACCCAATGAAAGAGTGTGAAAATTGTTTCTTTAAAAATCTATGTTTAATATTTTGGAAAGACCCAACAAAGGTATGTGAGATTAACTGTAAAAGATTATAAAGTATAGTGGTGGCTCACGCCTGTAATCCCAGCACTTTGGGAGGCTGAGGTGGGTGGATCACGAGGTCAGGAGTTCGAGACCATCCTGGCCAACATGGTGAAACTCTATCTCTACTAAAAATACAAAAATTAGCCGGGTGTGGTGGTGCATGCCCGTAATCCTAGCTACTCAAGAGGCTAAGGCAGGAGAATCACTTGAACCCGGCGGAGGTTGCAGTGAGCCAAGATCGCACCACTGTACTCCAGCCTGGTGACAGAGCGACATTCCATCTCAAAAAAAAAAAAAAAAAAAAAAAAAAAAAATTTATAAAGTATAAATCTGCTCTCAGATTGCTTCACAAGTACCTTTAAGTTATTTTCCCCTTAAAAGAACAAAATCTTGGGAAATCTTAGCTGATGGTTTATGGGTACGGTTTATGCAAGAGATAGCATGCAGAATTCCAATCAGTAGACTACATGCAAAGAAAAGGTCTTGGACCTTCTCAATAGATTGGCAAATGAACACACAGTTGTTTTAGGTTAGAATACAGTTTAAGGTATTTGCTATACTTTTTCATGACTCTGTGGTTTAACTGACCTTTTTTCTTTCAAAAAAGCTTCTTTTAGATATAATTTACATACCACAAAGTTCATCCTTATAAAGTGTACAATTCAATATTTAACCATTTTTTCCACTTATTGCTTGGCTAGGGGCCCAGACTACATCTATGAGAGGGCTTCTTCTATATGAACAACATGTAAAGAAGCTATTAATTTTGCTTGATGAGGGATGGGGATTCAGGGAAGATTATGTTTGAGCTTGAAGAGCCTTGAACAAAAAGTAGCAGTTAGGCATATAAAGAGGAGGGTATTTTGCTAAGTAGAGGAATTGCAAATGTAAAGAATGAAATCATGTGGCCTCTAAAGAACAGCTTTTATTTGAGTGGCTTGGGAATAGGGCGTTTTTATTTTTTCAGACTTAATTATGCATCTGAATCATACATAGAGATTAAAACTAAACAAAAAAAGGAAAACATGTTCAGGCCTGACTCCTAGAGATTATGATTCAACGTATATCTGGGGTGGAGTCTCTATATTAATTTTTTTTTTTTTTTTTAAGTTGCCTTGCAGTTCTGATTTGCAGTCAAGACTGAGAACCACTGGAGTAGGATAGAGTGAAAATGGGATGAGGAAGTGTTAGGACATGACGCTAGGACCAGATGGTGAAAGGAAATGGTATGCAAATACAATATAACAAACTCTCTCTTCCCTGACAACTTCATTCTTTTGAAATATTTTCTTTTTCATTTTTTTTACTGCCACTACTGTTGCATGAAAGAATACGAATCCCACCATTGTAAAAACAGAGATAAATGTTTAAAACCTTTGTAACTAAAAGACCTCTATTTTGCTTGAGGTATTAAGCTGGTGCAAAAGTAATTGTGGTCTTTGTCAATGGCAAAACCCGCAATTACATTTGCACCAACCTAATGATATTTAACACAGACTCAAGGCAGAGTGCACCTTCTGATTTCGTGTACCATCTACCGCTTGGGGTTCTTAACAAATGACCAAAGAAAACACGAATTTTGACAAAACTGGTGCTAGGGCTATTGAAGGGTGGGTTCCTATTCCGGGTTAGTGCTCCCATTCTCTAGTCAAGCACAAGAACATGCCTACTCCAGAGGGCTCTTCCAAACCCCCAGCTGAGATTATGAGACAAAAGGTTCTTTAGCGCCTACCAAATGAGCAACAGTAAATGTAAAAAGGACCTCTCGTTTCATCATAAACAGTTCCTCAGGAAGCACCATTTCTCTTACTCTTGGAAAGTCGGATATTTTTTCCCTTTGGCATACACTGGCTTTCCATGTCCTAACTGCTATTTTCAAATAAATGAACGTTATATTCTTGGAGGACAGCTCAGGGATGCTAAACTGCACCTTTATCATGATTTTAGTTAGGGATGAGGGCCTTTTACTTAAGTCCTGCTAGTGGCACATATTTTAAAAGGCCATAGAGGTCATCCATGTTGTCAACGCAAGTGAAGGCGCTCGAAAGAGTGTTGGTCAACAAGAATCAGCACAAAGGCATTGGAGGAGAGACAACAGCTTGTTTCTGGAAACAAACGAACAACAAAAAAACACTAAAAACATCTCCTCGAGAGGCCTCCTGACTTGAGCCCTGCATGGGACAAGCTGCCAAGAGCTAACATGACAAGGGACTGGTCCCGGGCTGCGGTGAGGAAACCCAGCGTCCTGACAACGCTGCTGGGTCTCGAGGCGTCCCTGAGACCGGAAGCGCGGACTTCAGCTCTCTTGGGAAACGGCTTCCGTTAACAGAAGGGAGACTGCGGTTTGGTCGCGAGGTGGCTCCGGCAGCCCCACCTCACGCGACCCGCCATTCCCACCGCCCCCTCAAGGTGCCCTCCGTCCCGCTCTCTAACCGGGCCCTTAGTTCACCTCCCCGTGCCCTCTGGAGACCTGCAGCTCCTGCCGCCCCGCGCCCGCTCCCGGGTTCGGTCGTTCCGCCGCCCCATCCCCCATGACGGAGCCCCTAGCTGCCTCCTCGCGACCCTTTCCGGACTCGGCCTGCCCACTCCCGCCCGCTAACCCGCCTGGCTCCGAGCCGAGGGCCCTCGCGGGACTCTGGTTCCTGTTCCTCTAACGCCGGCGGGGCTGCTGGGTGCCGGCTCGGCAGGCCGCCTAGACCCGGAACTGCTGAGGCAGCAGCGGGCTCGCGGCGCTTGGCTCATCCCGGGATTCCCCAGCGCTCGTGCTGGGCCTGCAGCGTCCGCACCAAGCACGGCGGGCGGCCCTGCCCAAGCTCCCTCCCGCCTCCCGGCAGCTGGCCCGCGGGGCCCCGGCCTTCAGGTTTCCCCTGGGATCCCGGGACCGGCAGGCGGGGAATCTGTGCGGCGGCGGCAAGGTGGGTGAGGTGAGGCGGGGCGAGGTGGGTGAGGTGAGGCGGGGCGAGGTGGGTGAGGTGAGGCGGGGCGAGGTGGGTGAGGTGAGGCGGGGCGGGTGTCGTCGCCGCTGGGCCGAGCTTACGACTCCAGTTGACCCGCTCGCGGCTGCCCAATTTCGTTGGGGCTCAGGACGAGGGTCGGGGCGGCAAATCGTCACAGAGGTCGCTGTAGACCTGTGTGCAACCGAAGGTGAAAAGCGGGAAGGCGCGGCCCGAATCGCCTCTGGTGCGCGTTGTCCGACAGGAAGTCCCGAATGGGCGGTGAGCGGCCGGTGGAGGTGCACGGGCAGGTGCAGAGCCACAGCCTGCGCCCCGTGAGCCGAGGTGGGCAGGAGGAACAGGGACCCGGGGGCGACACACGTTGGGCGGAAATTTCACAATGAACAGGGAAGGGGGACAGTCACCCACTCAAAACTGGCTAAATGAACCTCAGAGGGAGCCCCGAGCGATGGGGAGAGAAGGTTAGGGGAAGCGGCAGGAGAAAACCTTGGGCCAAAGAGCGTAGCCAAAGGGGGTCACTGGAGACCCGCAGGATGGGGTGGGAGGGCTGGGCTGGAGGTGAGCAAAGCTGGATGGGGAGAATGAATTAAGAAAGTTGGGAGGAAGCCTGTCTCGTCCAAATCACTATAGCTTTTGTGGTCATTGCTAAGTGTGGAGTACTGCGCAAATCCTCAGGGGAACTCTTATTAGCCATCTCAGCTTTTATCATCTTAAAAGGCGAATTTCGCGTGCAGCTCCATTTAGCTTCGTGAACTTAAGCCCCTGCATATGAAAGGATGAGACCTAATATGACAGTCATGTCAGGACTAATGATATATCACACAGGTTGACAACCTGCAATTTAAAAACAGGACTTTGTCTAAACTCAGCAAGTAATTCCTTACTTAAAAGTTCTATGTAAACAAAACAGAGGAACTGTTGTGCTGCTGGAAAGATGTACCAGCATTTTCACAAAACGAATTAAAAGATGGCTTTGCTTTCACTGTCATGGTTCTCTTGTGACAGAATAGACTGGCTTTTCTTGGAGGGGACTAGATTTACTATTTTAGTTACATTTTAAAATCAATGTAATTATTCTTTTTTAATCTACCACAAATTTCTGTTGTAACTATAAGAGGATTTATATAATTTTATATTCTTATACTAATTTTTATTTGCAGGTGATTTGGCACAAAAGTATTCTTTCAAGGATGGCAGAAGCAGTTTTGATTGATCTTTTTGGTTTGAAATTGAACTCTCAAAAAAACTGCCATCAGACATTACTGAAGACTTTGAATGCTGTCCAGTACCACCATGCCGCCAAGGCCAAGTTTCTTTGTATAATGTGTTGCAGTAACATCAGCTATGAAAGGGATGGAGAACAAGATAATTGTGAATTAGAAACAGGCAATGGATTATCAGCTCTCTTGAAAGAATTTGAGATTGTTAGCTGTCCCAGCATGGCTGCCTGTTTGTATACCATTAAACAGAAAATTGATGAAAGAAATCTGAGCAGCATTAAGGTAATTGTACCCAGGCACAGGAAGGCATTAATGAAAGCTTTTATTGATCAACTCTTCACTGATGTTTACAATTTCGAATTTGAAGATTTGCAAGTGACTTTGAGGGGAGGCCTTTTTAAACAGTCCATTGAAATAAACATAATCACAGCTCAAGAACTAAGAGAAATTCAGAATGAAATAGAAACATTTTTGAGAAGTCTGCCAGCACTGAGAGGAGAATTAACTATTATCACTTCTCCTTTGATCCCAGGTATATTAACCACTAACTGTTGTTTTTACTTTGTACATGAAAAACCAATCTTTCTTCAGAGGTAGTTCACCTCTTTTTTTCCTCCTGTTGTTGACTGTTGTGGGCTTATTACTCATTAGCATCAGTGGCAACACAGAGCTATCATGTATGACCCTATAGTATCAGGGTCAAGGGATAACGCCTTCAAAGCCACCCCAAATAAATAAATTTGCTTTATGAAAATTTGATGTTGAGACAAATAATCTAGCCCTCCTTTGCAATGAGATTTATGACACTTAAAATCTTCTATTTAGAAATTCTGAAATTTCAAATCATTGGCACCTTCATAGAAGAGTAAAATTTAAAACAATCAATCTTGCTTCTTGGTTAAACAATATTTTCTGTGAGCTATATGCTGTTAGATATAACAAAGCCAGATGAGACACAAGATACCTTTTGAAGAGCAACGATCTCATAGGGAGTGTAAAATAAACACAAAGCAGAACGCCATAAGAACCTATGGAGGTACAAAATGCCATAGAAATTAGAAGCCAAATAACAAGGGCAGGTAGCAGTGATCAGGGAAGGTCTAATTGAGAGACTGGTATTTTGAATAGCGTCTTTTAAATCTTCACTGCTTATCTTCAACAGATATTTTCATACATGGATTTACTACAAGAACAGGTGGAATATCTTATATACCAACTCTTAGCTCATTCAATCTCTTCAGTAGTTCCAAACGGAGAGATCCCAAGGCAGTGGTTCAAGAAAATCTGCGTAGGTTGGCGAATGCTGCAGGATTTAATATGGAGAAATTTTACCGAATAAAGGTAAAACTTTGCTTTATATTTTGAAAGATCTAAAGTATATTTTTTACTTTACTACTAACTACATGGACTTTAAGCTATTTAACTTTTGTATCTGCTTTTTCATCCAAAGTTTTAGAATAATGCTGTGGTTGTTTTTCTTAGATTTATACACCATAGCCTAAAGATCAGTTCTATTTTATACACACACACACACACACAGGCATATATATGCACACACACACACAGAGTAAGTCATCCTTTAATGTTGATGGGTTCTTGGAAATTGTGACTTTAAGCGAAACGACATAATAAAACCAATTTTACCATAGGCTAATTGATATAAATAAGAATAAAGTTTCTAAGGCATATTTCTTGTCACAAAAACATCACCAAACTTCTAAATAAAGACCAACACATTCCTAATATTAAATATTGAAATAAATATGAGCTAGACATACATTTACAAAAGAGTAATAAAAACAAATTAAGATAACTATCAAATTGTTTTGGTTCAGGGCTTCAGGTAGCTGGAGTCTATCCTGGCAGATCAGGATCCAAGGTCATAACCCACCCTTGACAGGACGCCATTCCATTGCAGGGTGCTTTTACACACACACACGTACTCCTACTGGGACCAGGTAGACACCCCAATTCATCTCATATACACTTCTTTGGGATGTGGGAGGAAACTGGGTTACCCAGAGAAAACCCACGCAGACATGAGGAGAAGGTGCAAACCTCACACAGTCAGTGACAGGGTGGGTAGTCAATTTTTTTCATTAACATTATAATGAAATGATGTGGAATAAAATGACATTATTCAAGAGCCTACTGTATATTTCATCTGGAGTCCTCAATTCTAAAAGTACAGTTAATTCTTAGAGAGTATACTACCACTGCCCTTTTTGATTTGAAGAAAGGGAACTGCATGGTGGTAGAGAAAGGCCATTATTTTATAAATCTACTCCAGGAGGAACTAGGGTCATAGTTGATGAGATAATGTCTTATTCCTTACAGAATTCTAGCTTTACTTGAGTCTGGGAAAAGTAAAAGTATCATTGATTTGGTAATTAACTTTCTTTTACAGGAAAAATTTTCATTTTGTAGAAAGTGCATTAAGAAGTGTTATACCTATCTTTATGGAAAGATGTTCATTATTCACTATATTGAATTTTATAACATTAAACTGTGCTTTTCTTTGTATAAACTATCAGAGAGTATAATACCAAAAGCTTAAATAGTTAAATTATAAGTAAATTTTGTGTTTTCTCATATACAAAAGTGATATATTTAATGAATGCTAGTAATCTTAAACTGGTTATATAATTTTATACTATAATGAATACCTTCAGGAAAGCTTATGGTATGAGAAATCCCACTTCCAAAACATTTTTGTTGCACATTTTTGGTATTAGACTCATCATTCCAATGACATCTGGATTATGGGAAGAAAGGAGCCTGATTCTTATGATGGAATAACCACAAATCAGAGAGGAGTCACAATAGCAGCTCTTGGTGCTGACTGTATACCAATAGTTTTTGCAGATCCAGTCAAAAAAGCATGTGGGGTTGCTCATGCTGGTAAGTATACTTAATTAAACATTTAGGATTTTACTCATTGTGCAGGAAAAATTGTAATTTCTTTCTGATAGACATGGCAAACAGTTAATTACATTACACTGTGGTAAATGTAATGATGGGAGGGGGCGGCATAGTTTTATTATAGGGACGGCTAAGAGGAGTATCCACATCAAATTATATGAATTGTAGTAGAATTCCCAAAGGAGGTCGCACCTAGGTTGATTCCTAAGGAATTTGTTGGTTTTGGCTTAGTAACAGTGTTCCTCAGTAAGGGTGCTATTAACATTTTGGTCAAGATAATACCATATTGCAGATTAAGTGTCTTTAGCCCCTGAAATTCTTAATGACAGTAGCACCTCTAGTTCCTGTAATAACCAAAACCAACCAACCAACCAAACAACAATGAAACCCTCCAAGCTTTTCAAAACACTCCCTAGGGGAGTGGTACTGCCTTTGGTTGAGAATCCTTGAAATCCAGGCTATAGGAAATGGGAATGTTAGGCATGTTTCAGAAAAGTATTCACCCAGATGGAGCTGCAAGTGTAAAGCTAGGGAGGTAGGAAAAAGCAAGATGCTTTGAAAACTGTTTTTAGTTTAAATCATTTAATGTATTTAACTGCAACTATTCTCTGAGAGAAAAGAAGTATTTTTAGAAGGTATATTGTGTTAAAGATATGGAGTTTTGTTTTCTGAAGGTATTTTAAAATGGTATTTTAGATTACCCCATAGCTGTGATTTTGTGTGAAATGAGGGATGATCTTTAAAATTTCCTTCACTTGTAAATCTATTTCTACTTTGCTTTTTAGCTCATAGGTAAAAAAGAAAGTAGCATATTTTTGTTTTGACCTAGCTGAAATAATGGGATTGAATGAGTAGAAGTCAGGTTTACTACATGACATTGTCAAAAAGTTATTTAAAATTTGAATCTTGGCTCCTGGATATAAAAAGAGGATTTTTTTTTTTTAGTTCTTAGGTTTGAAAACATTTAGTTTAAAAATATCCAAGATCAAGCAGTCAAAATGAAGTTATAAATGTGAATTTCAAGTCATTAATAAGTTAATTTTGAAAGAATAAAATACCTAGGAATACAGCTGCCTTAACCAAGGAGGTTAAAGATCTCTACAATAAGAATTACAAAAACACTGCTGAAAGAAAGCAGAGATAATGTAAACAAATGGAAAAACATTCCATGCTCATGGATAGGAAGAATCAATATTGTTAAAATGGTTACACTGCCCAAAGTAATTTATAGATTCAATACTATTCCTATCAAACTACCAATATCATTTTTCACAGATTTAGAAAAAACTATTTTAAAATTCATATGGAACCAAAAAAGAGCCCAAATAGCCAAAGCTATCCTAAGCAAAAAGAATAAAGCTGGAGGAGTCACATTGCTCCCTTCAAGCTGTACTACAAAGCTACTATTACCAAAACAGCATGGTGCTGGTACCATAACTGACACATAGGCCAATGGAACAGGGTAGAGAACCTAGAAATAAAGCCACATACCTACAACCCTCTGATCTTTGACAAAGTCGACAATAACAAGCAATGAGGAAAGGATTCCCTATTTGATAAATGTTGCTGGGATAACTGGCTAGCCATATGCAGGAGATTGATACTAGACCCCTTCCTTTCACCATATACAAAAACCAACTCAACATGGATTAAAGATTTAAACATATAGCCTAAAACTATTAAAACCCTAGGAGAAAACCTAGGAAATACCATTCTGGACATAGGCATAGGCCTTGGCAAAGATTTCATGGTGAAGACTTCAAGAGCAAACAAAAACAAAAATAGACAAGTGGGATTCAGTTAAACTAAGGAGCTTCCGCACAGCAAAGAAACTATCAACAGAGTAAACAGAAAACCTATAGAATTGCAGAAAATAAATCTATAAGGAACTTAAATCAACAAGCAAATAACAAATAATACCATTAAAAAATGGGCAAAGGACATGAACAAATGCTTCTCAAAAGAAGACATACACGTGGTCAACAAGCATATGAAAAAATGCTTGATATCACTAATCATTAGAGAAATGCAAATCAAAACTACAATGAGATACCATTTCAGACCAGTCAGAATGGCTGCTATAAAAAAAAAAGTCAAAAAATAACATGTGGGTGAGATTGTGGAGAAAAGGAAATGCTTACACACTGCTAGTGGGAATGTAAATTAGCTACTGTGGAAAGCAGTTTGGATATTTCTCAAAGAACTTAAAATTAGAACTACCATTCAACCCAGCAATCCCATTACTGGGTATATACCCAAAGGAATATAAATTATTCTGCCATAAAGACACATGCACATGTATGTTCATCACAGCACTTTTCACAATAATGAAGATGTGGAATCAACTTAGATACCCATCAGTGGTGGACTGGATAAAGAAAATATGGTACATATACATAATGGAATACTATGCAGCCATACAAAAGAATGAAATCATATCCTTACAGCAACATAGATGCAGCTGGAAACCATCCTAAGTGAATTAATGCAGGAACAGAAAATCAGATACCATATGTATCCTTTAAGTGGGAGCTACACATTGAGTACACATGGACACAAAGAAAGGAACAGTGGACATGGGGGCTTACTTAAGGGTGGTGGGTGGGAGGAGGGTGACGACTGAAGAACTGTCTATTGGGTACTATGTCCACTACTTGGGTGATGAAATCGTTTATACATGAAACCCCAGTGACATGCAATTTACCCATGTAACAAACCTGCATATATGTACCCCCGAACCTAAAAATTTGTAAAAATAAAAATAAATTAACTTTAAAATATAATATAATTACATACATTGTATACTTATTTTATCAGATATCAAAAAGAATAAAATTCTTCTATGGGGCTACTTTAATAAAGATCTTTTAACCAGATATGTATACATAGATATACATGTGCTGTAGGAGAAAAATCAAATAGAAAGGAGGTGGATGAACTACAAGTGAGAGGATAATTAAGGAGGCTCACTGAAGAAGAGAGCTACTCTCATCTGTAGAAAAGCCCTGACAATTTCTCTCTTTAACTCAAAATGCCTATATGTAGTTGCTTCCCTTTGAACATCACTGTCTGTATCTTCCTAGGTGCCTCAAAATCATTATGTCAAAAACTCAACATCTTTTTCCCTGAAGTCTTCTCTGCCAGTTAGGTTTCCTATTTTGATTATTGACATCCTACCCACTTACAGATAGAAACTTGATTTCTTCATTCTGTTCTTCCCATAACCACATATCCAGTGGGTTACCTGTCGAGGCTGAACCTATCACCTAAGTACTTCTTGCTTTCATCATCTCCTTTTATCTGTAAAAAATGATCCCTTCACCTGAGTGCCTAGCTTTTGAAGGATATGAGTATGGAGTGCTTAAGGAAGGTGTAAGGGGAGTCATTATTGGCCAACCATATCAGCTGAATCAAACTCAGATATAGGGAATAAAGGAAAAATGCAATATTCTTAGCTTTCTGTCTTTGGCAACAAGAAGGTAGCAGAAGTAAAGAAGATGGTTTTATCTTAGAACACTGTAAGATGCAAGGCAGGTAAGGCAGAGATGGCAAGGGAACGATAGACTGGGCAAGTGGGAAGGGAGTAAAAAGAGACTGTTAATTGAAATATAATAGGTTTTGTTGTAAAAAGTGAGGGAGAGATGAAAACTGCAAAACATTGCTGAAGGACATTAAAGAAGACACAAATAAATGGAGAGAAGTTCTGTGTTCATGGATTAGAAGTTAGAGAAATGCAAATCAAAACCACAATGAAATATCACCTCACATCCATTAGGATGGCTAATATTTTAAAACCTCAGAAAATAAGTGTTGTTGAGGATGTGGAGAAATTGGAACCCTGGTGCACTGGTGGTGGTAATGTGAAATTGTGTAGCCACTATGGAAAACAGTACAGCAATTTTTCAAACAATTATAAATAGATTACCATATGATCCAGAAATTCCCCTTCTGGAAGTATATCCAAAATAATTGAAATCAGGAACTCAAAGAGATATTTGCACACCAATGTTGATAACACAATTATTTGCAATAGCCAAAAGGTGAAAGCAATCTAAGGTACATTGGTAGATGAATGGGTAAGCAAAATGTGGTGTGTGCATACAATGGAATATTATTTAGCTTTAAAAAGGCAGGGAATTCTGACACATACTACAATATAGATGAACCTTAAGGGCATTATGCTAAGTGAAATCAGTCAGTCACAAAAAGATAAATACTGTATTATGATTTCACTTATATACCTACAATAATCAAATGTACAGGAACTGGAAGAAGAATGGTGATTGCCAGGGGCTGGTAAAAGGAAGAAACAAGGAGTTATTGTTAATAGTTGTAGAGGTTCCATTTTATCAGATGAAAAAGTTCTGGAGATTGGTTATACAACAATGAATTCAACACTGCTGAACTGTATACTTAGAATAGTAGATTTTGTGGTTTAACCACAATCTTTTAAAATGTGAAAAATAGAGAAGACTAAGCTATGGTCTCAGTGGAAGCTAAAACTATAGAGCATCTTTAAATGGAAGATGAAGAAAACCCCCACTTCGTGTCTCCTCTGTGCCAGGTGCTTTGTGTAGCATAGCTCATTTAAAAACCACATGATAATACAGTTAATCTTGTGGTTCATTCATTATTTCTGAACTTTGAAAAATATACAAACTGTATCTGCTCACTTTTAACTTAGACATAAATTCAGGTGAAATTTTGCTACATTTTGACTTTCCTTATCTCTTTTTATTCCTATTTATCAGGTTGGAAAGGTACTTTGTTGGGTGTTGCTATGGCTACAGTGAATGCTATGATAGCAGAATATGGCTGCAGTTTGGAAGACATTGTTGTTGTACTTGGACCTTCAGTAGGACCTTGCTGTTTTACTCTTCCAAGAGAATCAGCAGAGGCATTTCATAATCTTCATCCTGCATGTGTACAACTATTTGATTCACCAAATCCCTATATTGACATCCGTAAAGCCACAAGGTATGTCTGATTTCATTCAACTGCAAGTTTGATTCTTTCTTATTGCTCTAAAATGAAATTTATTTTAGAGAACAATTAGTAACTCTAAGAAGAATTTAGGTGGCGGTTATTTAAGCAGCTGACATGAACATGTATACAAACATTTTTAAATATGAAATCTGTTTTCATTTGAGTTTGAATAACAGAATTTTTTTTGTCTCATTGATTTGAAAGTGAAGGAAGAAACATCTGGCATTTAATTTTAAGAGATCTACTTAAACTTCATATAGAAAAGTTGGCATGTACTTTACTTCACAGCCATTCCTCAGCTAAATTCTCCTAAATGTAATGAACTCTCAGGAAGCTGATATTTTAAAATTATTCTTATTATCTAATTAACTAGAGGAATATATTTTTTAGAAAAAATATTAGATAATATAAATACACAGATTTTTACTTTCAAGTTTTTTACAGTTCTTTGCATTTTTGAATTTATGAAGTTTTGCTGTTAATAACTGGTGAAAATTATTTGTCATTACTACAAAGGCAAATTAATGTGTGTTTTAAATCACGTTTCCATTCCAGTCACCGAAACCTTACCCAGAGTCTGCCTCATTTAGTACAGACGTGGAAGAGATTGAAATTGATTCTTAAATGTGACTTTTTAAATCAAGTATCACTAATTTGTAGTCATATTTCATATCATAAAGTGTTCATGGAGAAGCAAGTTTTCTGAGAAAAATCTGGCTAATAGAAGGAAAGGAGATGAAGGGCCAGATGACTAAAAAGCATACTCTGGCTGAGCCAGATTAATTTTGTCTGATATCCTGGTAACTTTCGTAGAGATTTCTTCTTAAATAAGCACTTGATTTTTATTATAAAATTCTGTACCTAGATTATGTCTATAGGACAATATGGAAGGTTGTACTGTGCATATATGAACTTATGTGACTAAATGCTGATACAGTGTAGCATTTTTTTCCTGACTAGTCCATGTTCTGTAATTGAATAACAGTATACATTGTTCTAGGTACATCTTTCCTGGAACTCTTTCATGCCAACATCCGTATTTTTTTTTCATATTGCTTTGGCTATTGGGAAAATAAACTCTTGCTCTCTTTTGAAAAATATTTTTCCTAAGGATTCTTCTAGAACGGGGAGGAATTCTTCCACGGAATATTCAGGACCAGAACCAAGATCTCAACCTCTGTACATCTTGCCATCCTGACAAGTTTTTCTCCCATGTCCGAGATGGCCTTAATTTTGGTACACAAATTGGCTTCATATCAATTAGAGAATAAGGTACAGTAGGTTTTCTCTCCTCTTTCCATTTTTCCTCTCTTTCATCCCTCTCTCCACATCTCCCTCCCTTTCTCTTTCTTCCTCTTTTAGCTGTTTCTTCCCCTCATTTTAAAAAAAAACAGTTAATTATGTTTAACTTTACTCCTTTATTCCTATAGGAAGAATGATGTTTCTACTTTTTTAGTGATATAATAGTAGTAGCAAAGTTCATTTTCAGTAACACTCTATTATAAAGAGCAGCCACTCCTTTTCCTAGTTAATGAAGAATAATTAGCCAGGCTTATGTTAAAAGTATAAAAATAAAACAATTTAATCTTTAAAAAAGTATGTATTTTTCCTTTCTCTCTACTATGTACTTGCTATCTGTACATTCCTTATCCTAACATCCTTATAACTTTCATGTTATTTTTGAAAATAAATCTTTGCATAAAGATTCTAAATTCTAGGATAATAAGAAATTCTCACATACAAACTAGCTTGATTTTCAACTAGATTTCCAAATGATTATCTGCAGTTGGAGTTGGCCAAATTTTTGTTTTAAAATGACAGTAAATAGTTTAGACTTTGTGGGACATACAATATATGTCTCAGCTACTCAACTTCACCATTGTAGAGGTAGAGCAACAAGAGATACTGATAATATAGAAATGAATGAATATGTCTGTGTTCCAATAAAACTTTGTTTACAAAAATCAGGTGAGGGAGCCAGGCACAGTGGCCCTGCTCCTGTAGTCCCAGCTCCTCAGGAGGCTGAGGTAGGAGGACTGCTTTAGGCCAGGAGTTTGAGTACAGCATGGATAACATAAACCCTGTCTCTAAATAATAAAATAAACAGGTAAAGGGCCAGATTTGGCCTATCGGCTATAGTTTGCTGACACATGATCTAAAGTCATAGAGCAAGACTGAGTGTAATTTTCTTAAAATAGTATTTATTAGAGGTGGTTTTGTTGGAATTACACAAAAATATTTCATGGCACTGATTTAGCACCGCCCCCTTAGGACATATGTAATTTTCCCTAAGGTTACTTCTAGCTGAATTAATATTATTTTTTACTCTTTACAATGTTTTTAGCTCTTTAACTTACAGAAAAACTTTAATAGACTTCACGATTGTAAGGGTCTCATATTTGATTTCTATGTATTTTACAGATACTTGACTGGATTTTTGTATAACTGTTTCCTGCCTCCTTCCAAACTGACTGCAAGAGAGAAATTTAGCTGTTTGATCTACTTAAAACCAAATGGATTACAATGGATAATTCATCTTTAGGGTATATTTTTACTGTTATTCAAAGTCAAATGATTTTCATTTAAGTATAATAATAACTGACAAAAATCAGTATGTTGTAGCTAATATGTTTTATGCATGACAATTATTCTTAAAGTTTGTTCTTCCTGTTTATTACACAGATCAGGAATAGATTTGTTCAGTTCAGTATTTATTGAATACCCTCTATTGGTCAGGCATTGTGTTAAGCATAGGTGAACAGAAATGAACACGACTTTTTTCCTTTGAGTCTAATACAATGAAGGAGATAAACACTTCTGCAACTTAATTTTAATAGCAGTAGAAGAGAACATAAGGAATAGAGGTTAATTTTACCCAGAAGGCAGAATAGAGAAAATATTACAAGAGAAAATCACATATCACATGGGCTCAAAAGATGTAGAGGTTTTTGACAAATGAAGAACAGCCATAACAGGTAGAGGGAACACCATGAACCAGGGCATGAAACTGAAAGTGCATAACATATTCTAGAGAGAAAAGGGTGTGGGCAGGAGTTAGGGCTGGAAAAACAGGTTGGAAACAGATAAGTAAGGGTCTCAACTGCAGTGTCAAAGAGCTTGCAGTTTATTTTCCAGGCAGTGAGTAGGCAGCCAAAAAAAAAAAAGTAACGATTTTTTTTCTCCCTCCCCCATGGCATCATATTTAAGAGGACGAATTTAAATTGTGTGAGACCAAAGCATAGAGACTAGATAAGGGGTGGTCAAAATATTTCAAAAAGAAATAATGAAGATCCAATGAAGGAAGTGGAAATTAAAATAGAGAAGAGAGTAGACGGATTAGAGAGACATTTAAGAGATGGAATCAATAGATCCTGTTACTAGATAATGGAAGTAAGAGGTGAGGAAGAGTGGAAAAGTCATTAATGACTCTTAAGATTTCTGCTTGGCTGTTTACCAAGATTGGCAGCAAAGAGAGGGAGAAGGTTTGGGAAAAGAGAGGAGGATAATGAGTTTGACTTTACATAGAATGAAGGACATCCAGATAGAAATCTTTGGTTAATAATTAGAAATATAGACCTAGAAATTAGGAGGAAACCTGAGACAGAGACAGAGATTTCAAGGTTTATAGTACAGAGATGATGCTTGATTCTGTTGGAGCAAGTTGGATCATCTAGGCAGAAATTAGGATGAGAAAAAGGAGGTCCAAGAATATAACCTTACAAAACACCTGCATTTCAGGAATAAGAAGCTGAAGGAGTAAAAAAAATTAGTCACAGAAGTAAGAAAAAATAGGGTAGTTGTTTTGAAGAAGCCAGGATAGGTGTGGAAAGTACTCAAAAAGAAATCTTCAGGGATAAAATAAAGAGATAATTAAAAAGAAATCAGTGGATTAAGCGCATTGAAACTGTTCTATAGGCAGTGGTCATTGAGTCGGCTTTCAGTGCATTAGGAAGAAGATGCATAGGTGTCAACTCTTCTTTGACAGCATTTACTAGAGAAGAGAAAAAGCTGGGGAACTACATCTTGAAGGAAGGGACTTTTTTTGGATGAGTGGTTTTGAGTATGTTTGTCAGTTAAAGAGAGAACTTAAGTTAGTTTTCATTTGGGAGAAATTGTATATATATTTAATGTAAGTTATCACATTGCATCTTAAAAATTTTCTTATTTAATACATGTATTTCCTACATGTATGTGTGGTGGCATGACAGCAAATAACATTTGTTTGGTATTTCCAAAGGACTTTCATGTACATTAGCTCATTTTACCTTTACAGCTACTCTGAAATACACGGGCATTATCCCTTTTATTCAGCTGAGAAAACTGAGCTTCATTGAGGTGGAAGTCAAAAATCACATAATTTGTGATGAAGTCAGATTTGAGCATACGTTTTGTGACTCCAATTTTCCTCTCAGATTTTAAAATTAATTAAAGGGACCTTAATTATATTTTTATTTTTAATTTTTTGTTAACATAATTTATTCAGTGAAAATTTTGTTGAGGTACTGGGACAGGTTAAAAAACTACAGTTGTAACCCTCAGGATATTTAATATCCACTGAAAAGTGACAATCAGTAAACCAGCAATTTCAATACTTTGATATATGTTGTGAGGTTGTGACAACTGATTCTTGTTTAGTTTAATTCTATATCTCCCTTAGCCCAGTGTTAAATTTAAATAAAATACCTCATTTTTTCCAATTCAGGGAAGGCACTAAACATAAAGCATAGGATAAAAATGTTGAACTCATCCAAAATATTATTTTGTTTAATGAAAATGATAAAGATTAAGGAATACTTACATGTATTGAGAAAGGTTAATAATTTTCTAGTTCTTCACTGTGCATTATTTTGTTTGAAGTTGGTAAATTTGGAGTATCCTGCAGACACATTTTGCTTTATGTACTACAACATTCTACAACCAAATGAAAATTATTTTGATTATCTGATTTTGGATTATCTCTGCCAAAGTATGTAATGAAAAGTTGTCTCCTTGCTGTTTTAATGAATGAAAAGTGCTGATTTAGTAACTCAGAACTATCAGGTTATTAAATAATCATCTTATTGCATCTACAAGATAGCTGTCACTCTCACACATTTGTATGTAGGTTTCTAGGACTTTTGGGGTACAACAACAAAGATTTCTAGTAAATTAGGTTTTGGTTTTGTTTTTAATTTTAAATTTATAAATAACAATGGTACCTCTTCATGGGATACATAATAATGTTTCTGTTCATATAATGTATAGTGATCTGACCAAGGTAATTAGCATATCTATCATCTCAAACATTTTTTTTTGCGTTATGAAGATTTAATTGTTCCTTCCAGCAATTTTCAAACTATGTAATATACTATTGTTAACTATAGTTATCCTACAGTGGTATAGAACACTGGAACTTATTCCTCCTAAAGTTTTGTTTTTAATCTAAGCACTGCTACTAACTGCACATAGGAAATATTGATTGCTATTTTATTAATAAGGGGAATTAAGTTTGTAAATCAAATAAATATTAATGAAATACCTTTTTGGAAGTACTATCAAACTAAAACTTACTGGGCCATTTATCTAACTGTAATTTTAAATAGTGAAGAATAGCACAGTGGCCAAATATGCGGTACTCCAGTGCTTTATAAAACAAATGAGATGATCTTACCACTAGGAGGTAGTATTTCAACAAGTAACTCTACTCTTATTTCTTGGTATAAAGTTGAACCAATCTTAAACTCTGTATTTTCTTGTGGAATAAAAAGGGAGGGGAGGGTGCATTTGAAGTTAGTGAATGTATTGCTCTTACTTTAGGCATAACATGGTAGTTCAAGTAGATAAAAGCATTTAGGAACCCTCACCCACTTCTATCTCATTCCTATAGAATCTCTAGTAACTGCTTTTCTGTAAGTAGATTTTTGGGAGAAACTCAGAGAAGCTTATTCTGTGTAACATGGCAAAACAGAAATAATACCCAAATATTCAGCAGCTGGAAGGAAAGATAACAGGGACATATGAGTTATATGCTTTTATATCTCAAAGTGGGATTTGATATTTATTTTTATTTGATTGTCCTAGAGTTATACTTCCAATGTATCCATCATACTTTTTGTGTGAACTCTTAGAGAATGCTACCAATCTATGAAAGTTCAGCACTTCAAAGAAAGCATTACTCAGTTATCTGTGTGTTATTGTGTTTGTATGCATGGGTCTTTGTGGATGTGCTAAATGGCAAACAAGAAATATATGTGTGTTAAATATGACATATAGCCTCTTTGCCCTAGCTAATATAAATCAACACACACATAACACATTGCATTCAGTGGAATCATAGATTTCTCCCTATAGATTTTTTAATAAATTATGCAATGAAGAATGGAAAACATGGTCCATATGCTTACTGGATGTGTTTCTGGGAACCCTGATCTAGGGCACATGCATTTTCATTGTAGGCAGTGTTTTTAAAGTTTACTTGTGATTTCAAAGATTGCCATAAGCAATGCATTGTTCTGTACTAGGTCATTGCTTAATGAAGGAAAAAGAAATCTGCCAGTACTGCTTTTTCCAGATTAACACATTTGGTTTGAACTCATAATGATTACATGTCAATTGTGTTGAGACAAACTTTTCATACTCTCCTTAGATGCATTTTTGTAGAGAAGGAAATGCTTACATCACATTCCCCATGCCCTTGTGCCAAGCACCTGAGGTGAGCTATGTCTCTGTATTTGGAGCAGACTTTTTGTTTTATTTAATTCTCAGAAGGTTGGGGTGTCCAGTTACTACATTTTGTTAAACAAAATTTCCAGCAGACACTAGCTCAAAATACCACATTCCTTTCTAACCAAAACCAAAACAAAACAAAAGACAAAAAGAGGGAGTAAAGGGAGTACTCTTGTTTCATGAGAAACTGTAGAAAAGAGATTTGTTCATGGTAACAGTTGGGTTTTTAATGTCCTTCATTTTCTGAATTCTGCATCACATACTGCTTCAATTTACATCTCACCATGCTTTCCTGTTCCTTACATTTTTAAAGCACATGTTTTAAGATTGTATTTTCTTATCCCTCCCATCAGCCTTGTTTTCATAGTTGATATTTCATATTCACAAGGTACCTTCATTCCTTTGGTTTTCTACTTTTCAATACATATCCAGATTTGGCTATAGAGTTGTCTGTTTGACATATCCTGTGTCCCCTCAAATACAACATCCTCCAAACTTAACTCATCATCTTCTCTCCAAAACCTGCTCCCATCCTGTCTTCTATCTCAGAAGATGAAATTGTTATTCATGCAGTTGCCCAGCCAGAAACCCTGGAGTGTCTCTGAATGCCTCCCTTTCCTTCTCCCCTTCCCTTCCCACACTACTGACTGTATATCTACCATCTGTTCCCATGACTCTTTCTCAACTGCCACAGACATGCAGGTCGTCATCTCTCACCTATATCATTAGAGCAGCCTTCTGACTAGTCTTTCCTTATTGAATCCCTTTTTACAGTATCATTATTGATTGTTTTAAAATGCAAATCTGGTCATATTACATCTCTCAAAAAATTTTTATGGCTTTCCCACTGCCTCCAAGATAAAGACCTACTCACTAAAGTGTATAAGTGCTGTCATCCTCTCTCCCCTGCTTACTTCTTTAATTTCTACCACTCCCCACTCTGTGCCACATGCTTTAGCCGTTCTGTACTTTTTTTCATTTCCTAGAGTATACCATTAAGCTAGGCCAGACCAACGAGGTTGGTTGGTATTCAAAGACTGACTAGAACTCAGATTTCTGTTTAGGATTACCTTCACCTAGGCTTTCTACTGAATTAGCAAATAGGAAGTACCAAGGACATCTACAATAAAAACATTTATGTAAATGAGTACAACACTCTAGTGTCTCCCTAATTTCTTATGGAGATATGGCCAAAATTCAGTTGTCAATGTAGTATATATATAGTGAGTACCATACCAGATTGTACATGGAAGTTAAGTAGCTTTTGTTCCACTGGGCAGCATGAGGGGCCATGCTAATGCTCAAAGGTCTACCTTCTACTGTATGAGGAAAGTTTTACTATATTGAAAACCATGCACAATATTTTTTTCTGTGTTATTGGGTCAACAGCAGTTCTCACCATGATCACCATCATCTTCCACAGCTATGTTTTCTCTTGCCCCTTGGCTTTGGACACATTGCTGGCTCTTTGTACATATTGCATACGCACAGCGTTTGTCAATGTCGCTTCTCTTGAATAACTCTTAACCATCCTTTAAGACTCAGATCTGGGGTCATCTCTTCCAGAATATTTTCCTTCATTGTTTGTCTCATTAGCACCCATCCTGAGCATCATTTTTTATAGTCCTCAGTGAACTGATTTTTAAATGTTGGTCTGTTTAATTGTCTACTACTAAATATAGACTCCATCAGAGTAAGGAGCATATCTTACTTATCTTCATATTTTTAGTACCTAGCAAAGATATTATCACATTATAATAATCTAGTGTCTATGGGAGAAAAAAAGGGAAAGAGGGAAGTGTATTAGTCCTTTCTCACACTGCAATAAAAAACTACCTGGGGCTGGGCACAGTGGCTCACCCCTGTAATCCCAGCACTTTGGGAGGCTGAGGCAGGCAGATCATGAGGTCAAGAGATCAAGACCATCCTGGCCAACATGGTGAAACCCTGTCTTTACTAAAAATACAAAAATTAGCTGGGCATGGTGCCACGCACCTGTAGTCCCAGCTACTTGGGAGGCTGAGGCAGGAGAATCGCTTGAACCCAGGAGGCAGAGGTTGCAGTGAGCCGAGATCACGCCACTGCACTCCATCCTGGGCAGCAGAGCGAGACTCTGTCTCAAAAGAAAAAAAAAAAGAACTACCTGAGCAATTTATGAACTACTGGGTAAGTTATGAAGAAAAGAAGTTCAATTGACTCACAGTTCCATAGGTTTAACAAGAAGCATGACTGGGAGGTCTCAGGAAACTTACAATCATGGTGGAAGGTAAAGGGGAAGCAAGCATCCTTTTTTCACATGGCAGCAGGAAAGAGAGAATGGGAAGGGGGAAGTGCCCACACTTTTAAACCATCAGATCTCATGAGAACTCACAATCACCACAACAGCAAGGGGGAAATCCACCCCCATGATCTAATCACCTCCCACCAAGCCCCTTCTCTGACATGTGGGGATTACAATTCGATATGAGATTTGGGTGGGGACACAGAGCCAAACCGTATCAGAGGGGGAAGAATCCTTAAACAATCTCATACAAGGTCTGGAAGGATAAATATAATAAATCATATTTTGGAGTGTTTGTGGTTGATTTTCACAAGGTTCATTTATATTTCCAGTGTTTTGTTGATTCTATTTAAATAATAATGATATATCAAAGTCACTAAAGAAAGTTTTAAGACATTTGGCCGTATTTCTTTATCCATCATTAGAATTTACTGTTTTCAACTTGTATAGCAACATAAACTTTAAAATGCTGCTTTATGACAAAAAATGCTGGTAAGGACGTGGAGAAAGGGGGAACTGTTATACACTGGTAGTGGGAATGTAAATTAATACAGCCATTATGGAAAACAGTATTGAAGTTCCTCAAAAACCTAAAATAGAACTACCATATGATCCAGCAATCCCACTACTGGGTGTATATCCAAAGGAAAGGAAGTAAGTATGTTGAAAGGCACTCCCACATTTTTTGCAACACTATTCACAATAGGCAAGATATACAATCATCCTAAGTGTCCTTCAACAGATGAATGGATAAAGAAAATGTGGCATATATACATAATAGAATACTATTCAGCTGCAAAAAAGAATGAAATCCTGTCATTTATGGCAACATGGACTAGCTTAGAGGACATTATGTTAGGTAAAATAAGCTAGGCACAGAAAGATAAATACTGCACATTCTCACTCATGTGTGAAAGCTTTAAAAAAATTGGTCTTAGAAGTAGAGATTAGAGCGGAGGTTACTAAAGGCAGGCAGGGAAGGGTAGAAGGTTTGGAGGGATAATAAGAAGTTGGATAACATAAAATTACAGTTAGGAGGTGTATGAGCTAGTTTTCTACAGCGCTGTAGGGTGACTATAATTAACAATTTGTTGTATATTTTCAAATAGCTTGACAAGCAGATTTTAAACGTTTCCAACACAAAGACCGTATAAATGTTTGTATTGAATATGCTAATTACCCAGATTTGATCGTTATACATTGTATACATGTATCAAAATATCCTGTGCCCCATACAAAGGTACAATTATTATGTGTCAATTAAAAATAATAAAAGCAAAACAATTTTAAAAAGAAAAAAATACTGCTTTAGGATACATGTCTCCTGTGGGAATCATGTATGTTAAAAACTAATACTTATTTTAAAAAACTAATTATTTCCACTCCTGTAATAATATATTTTTAATATTTATCTTATACCATACCCTGTCCATGCCTTTAGTGAAACAAATACAAACTATTTAATCAAATCTCTATGACAGTGACCCAGAGAGTGAAGACCAAACATGTAGATCTTTTCCATGAAAATTCCAACTTTTCGATAGTTTTATTGATATTTGATAGTAAAGTAGTCAAATAGTTGTTTATTTTTATTTTTATTTTTTATTTTTCTCTTTCAGTAGTCTCTATTTTTAGAGTAGTTCTCAACCTTGGCTACATAATAGAATCACCTGTTAAGCTTTGAGAACCCCGATGTCTAAGCCACATGCCAGACCAATTAAATCAGAATCTGGGGTAGGACAACATCAAGGCTTTTAAAGCTTCCTGAAGGATTCTAATGTATAACCAATTTTGAGGACCCCTTCTCACTAGGTACTTTTATATCTTCAGTGTTTAGTTGAATTTATTAAAATAATATATCTTTAAAGTACTGCAGGCTGGGTGCAGTGGCTCACACCTGTAATCCCAGCACTTTGGGAGGCCGAGGTGGACAGATCACCTGAGGTCTAGAGTTTGAGACCAGTCTGGTCAACATGACGAAACCCCATCTCTACTAAAAATACAAAAATTAGCCTGGCATGGTCGCGGGCCTGTAGCCCCAGCTATTCAGGAGGCTAAGGCATGAGAATCGCTTGAACGCTGCAGGCAGAGTTTGCTGTGAGCTGACATTGCGTCACCACACTCCAGCCTGGACGACAGAGTGAGACTCTGTCTCCAAATATAAAATAATAATAATAAAAGTACTACAAATAAAGAATGCTTGCAGTGGAGATCTGTTTTAAAGCATTCAGTCATGTTTCTTTACCCATCTTTAGACATTTCTGTTTCACTTGTGGTAAACTTTAGATATTATTAAGTCTAACCTGATTTAAATTTAGAGCTTCTCACCTCCCCAGCTTAGACCATACAAGCACTGGGACATAAGGCGTAATCTGTTCTCTGTTTTCCCTACTGTGATCATCTTTTTCACCTACTAATGCTAGGGTGTTGATAGCGAGGAAGGATGAGAAATAGGTTGGGTTAGTGGGCCACCTCTGCAACTCGCCTCCCCACCACTACCACACACCCTTTCAGACAAGGTGCTCTCCAGCTGACCATTTACTGCACCCATCCAGCTTTGATGGTACACTCTATACAGCCTCGTCCTATTTTACAAAGACCATTGTAGCCTAGCTATTGTCCCTTAACCCACAGGAAACTTGACATTTTTGCCCCATCAAATTCTAGATGTGCAAACGATTCCCAGTATAGCCCTGTCTCTTTGCTATCCAGGCAGCTCCAGGCACTAACCAGCCTCCTTTTTTTCAGACTGAAGCAGAGGAGAGTGAGGCAAAGGTCACAGTGTATTCAGCTCCCAAACTTAGGGGACCACAGGTCGAATTTAACTTAAACGATCTGCTTTGGTTCCCTGCAGCGCGTAGCTCTGATGGAGGGAGATGGGGCTTTTTTTTGAGGAGTAAAGGGAAACGCACAAGACTATGATAATGCTCTTTAAAAAATTCTCAGCCGAGTGCGGTGGCTCAAGACTGCAGTCCCAGCACTTTGGGAGGCCAAGGCGGGTGGATTGCCTGAGCTCAGGAGTTCGAGACCAGCCTGAGCAACACTGTGAAACCCTGTCTCTACTAAAATACAAAAAACTAGCTGGGCGTGGTGACAGGCATCTGTAGTCCCAGCTACTCTGGAGACTGAGGCAGGAGAATCACTTGAACCTGGGAGGCAGAGGTTGCAGTGAGCCGAGATCATGCCACTGCACTCCAGCCTGGGCAACAGAGCGAGACTCATCTCCAAAAAAAAAAAAAAAAAAAAGTTCTGATCTATTTCCCTTCTGAAGCTTTAGTCTCTGCAAGAATATGGGGCTACCACTTTTATCTATGGTATTTTACTTTATTATTTATTTATTTATTTATTTATTTATTTATTTATTGAGACGGAGTCTCCTTTTGTCACCCAGGCTGGAGTGCAGTGGCGCGATCTCCGCACACTGCAAGCTCCACCTCCTGGGTTCATGCCATTCTCCTGCCTCAGCCTCCTGAGTAGCTGGGACCGCAGGCGCCCACCACCACGCCCGGCTAATTTTTTGTATTTTTAGTAGACACGGGGTTTCACCGTGTTAGCCAGGATGGTCTCGATCTCCTGACCTTGTGATCTGCCTGTCTTGGCCTTCCAGAGTGCTGGGATTACAGGCGTGAGCCACTGCACCCGGCCAGCTTTGGTCTCTTAACAAAGACTGCACAACAGGAAAAATCTCATGTTACATTCTGTTACAGCTTTATGGGAAATCACATTTCTAGTAAGGAAGGAAAACTCAATAAAATGAGAGTCAATGAATAATTCCTTGACATGATTTCATCAGTGTGGCAACCATTGTTGCTTCTCAATCTGCTGGAATAGGAAATACACAGAAACATCTTGAAATATTCCCTCCACAAATGTTGAGTCTGAATCTAATCAAACTCTAGAGCTAACCACAAGTTTATAAAAAATTTGGAGAAGGAAGGAGTAAGTTAAAAGATACCACAACTCAAAGTGTGGGACAATTGATCTAATTTTTGTAAATGGTCAATGGTAAGAATTGAAAGAAAGAATGAGAAGGGGACTATTAGATTAAAAGAGATTTATGAGACATGACAATCACAAGCAATGAGTGGACCTAGTTTGGAGTTTGATTAGAATAACCTAACTCTAAAGACACATGTTTTTAGAAAATTGTGGAAATTTAAATCCAGGATAGGTATTAAATGATACTAAAGAATTATTGTTAATCTTGTTAGATGTTAATGACATTGAAGTTGTGTTAGAAATATCCATGTCAATACATATTGAACTATGTAGGGATAAACTGATGTGTTATCTGAGAGAGGCCACTAAATGCTTTAATAATAATAAAGAAAAGAAGGCATGGATGACACAAATGTGGCAAAAGTCTTTAATTGTTGAATCTGAGTGATGAGCATCTGGATCTTCATTATACTGTTTTCCATACTTTTCTGTATGTTTGTATTTAGCATAATTTTTAAAAAATTAAACTTATAATAATATCTAAAGTAATATCTCTGTTTTTGAAAAAGTAAATATACATGTCAGTTTTCTTTGTTAAACCGGAAGACAAACATTGTCAATTCCCTACTCTTCTATATGCATGAGTTGGAGGAGAAAATAAAAGCCTGTGACTGTTGGATTCTTATTTGAACAAAGAATATGAAGTCTAGGCAACACAGCAAGACCCCATCCCTACCAAAAAAAAAAAAAAAAAATTAGCTTGGAGTGGTGGCAGTGCCTGTAGTCCCAGCTACTTGAGAGGTTGAGCCGGGAGGATTGCTTGAGTCCAGGAGGTCGAGGCTGTAGTGAGCCATGATTGCACCACTGCACTCCAGGCTGGGCAACAGAGTGAGATGGCGCACTCGTCTCCTGCCCCCCAAAAGGAGTATGGGAGTCATATGTCATTTATATTAACATGGAAAACAAAGAGTTCATATAGAGGAGGTCCATAATTTTTTTTTTTTTTTTTTTTTTTTTTTGAGACGGAGTCTCCTTCTGTCGCCCAGGCTGGAGTGCAGAGGCGTGATCTCCACTCACTGCAAGCTCCGCCTCCTGGGTTCACACCATTCTCCTGCCTCAGCCTCCTGAGTAGCTGGGACTACAGGCGCCCACCACCACGCCCGGCTAATTTTTGTATTTTTTTGTAGAGACGGGATTTCACCGTGTTAGCCAGGATGGTCTCGATCTCCTGACCTTGTGATCCGCCCATCTCGGCCTCCCAAAGTGCTGGGATTACAGGCGTGAGCCACCGCGCCCGGCCCATAGTTTTTAAAACACAGACAGTAATGACTTAACACTTTTCTGCTAGAACTGCTAAACAACTATTTAAATGAAGGAGCTTACTCTTAGACTTCCTGTTATATTAAATGAAATCTGGTTGGCATGATGATTCCTTTAATGAAAAACTACATAGTTTCCATCCACTGGCATAAGAGTGGAATAGAAATGTATAGCCAAATAACAGTTTATGGTCTATACTTGGAATATCGTAGTCCATTTTGGGAAGTAACACCTAAACAAGTTCAGAGGAAAGCCACACTAATGGTGAGGGAGCCCAAAGCCATATATGACCATGGAGGAATGGTCTCAAAGGGATTAGAAATTATTAGTGTGGAGAAAAATAAATCTCAGAGGCCATAAGATAGCACACTGCAGGTGTCTGACATCCAAAATACCAAGGAGATTGGAAAACACAGAACCAATCAGTAGAAATTATAGGAAGGCTGATTTTGGCTTTGTATGAATGTTAAGAAAGACAATTGCCAATAGGCCTTAAACCTCCCAGAACATTTTCCCTGGGCATCCCCAAAATGCAAAGCTTTGACCTCTTTTTAATGCAACCATTTTTCAAGATTGTGTTTGCAGAAAGCAACCTTAAGGGATAAGCTTAGGTCCCACTTTGGAAAAAAACAGCCACCTTACTTTCTGCTTATTATAAAAGCAGTTGATTTCCCAAACTCAGTATTCCTAACATAGGACACAAATCCACTGTATGCACAAGATATACCTGGACTTCTCTATGGTGCCTCCATGGAACTTAGGGGGCAAGGAGAACTAACTCAAATATGATGTTCACACTGCTTGGTAAGCATGAATAATGAAGTCTTTTATCTCGTATCTTCTGCCAACATTTGTGAAACAGTGATAGGCTAATTTATTAACTTGTAAGTATGGTGAGATCAAGAAATCTCATACCCAACAATGGAGATCACATTAGTTAGTAGATTTCCTATCCAGAAGTGTTCACCTGTGGATGTGTAAACTTCTTGGAGAAGATAATTATAAACGTAGCAAAAAATAAAGTTTCAGACAAGTAGTTTTTCTTAGACTTTCAGTGTCATTTCAATTTCATAAATTGCATTATTCCTTTTTAGGAAACAAATAGTATTGGACTTATCTACAGAATACCAGGACTCCCTAGGAAGTCTCTACATAAATATGGCCTCAATATTCATTTAAATGACCCAAATTCCATCCATTGTCTCTATGTATTTCCACTCTAGTAAACCTTTAGTTGCTTTCAGATAAAGGGAAATCCAAGATTATTATGCTAAAAATGTAATTCTCTTAGACTTCATGCCAGAGTTCTTAGCATCCAAGGGAGTCAAGATTACCATAGCCAAGGTATATACTACCAATATGACTTAGTGTTGTTGATCATCTGACTGAGGCAGTGTTTACCAGATTTTTCCACTGTCTAGTCTCTGCCATGACATCCCTCTTTCTTCCTTACTAGAAGTTGAGTATCTCTGACTCATCTTATCGGAAATTCACTGACATTAGTTTTATTAATATTAATAAGAAGTTAGTATCTATAGTGTTGGTAAGCACACATAATATTTTTCTCCCATTGCCAAAAGCCTCTGGTAATATTTATCAGAATACCTTGAAAATGTGTATTAGAGTCTAATCTAGAATTTTGAATGAGTGGTGTAATTCAGTTTGGGATTACATACGATGTACGGCCTTCACTGAATGCAGGCAAAGCTTTAATACTAGCATCATGGTCAAAAACTCTTTGTCCTCTTCGTTGGCAAATGCTTTGTGCATCACACGGATATATCCACTGGGTGGCAGTATGTACTCAAGAATATTTAATGTTTTCTCGTTGCTTCAATCTAACGGAATTTAAAGATGTCAAACTTTTTTAAATCTGGAAAATAGCCATTGTAGCGAATCTTAAGAAACAACAATTGTCTGAATGCAAGCTCCTCCCTAGAGATGATTATGCAGAGTATAATAATGTTAATATTGTATACTTCCTACCGTTTACTCTCAATCATATTCTTTCTTCTGCCAATAATACTCTTAGTATGAGAATTGGTAAATACCTATTATCCTACCTCTTATTTCTGTATCCTATCTCTTAGTTCTGAGGAACTTGTCTGGCAATAGACTTTTCCCTTTCTCCATTTTGTTTCTTAAATATCATACCCTCTCCACAGTGAAATCAAGAGATAGACCTTTAAGCTTCTATATAGTACCATATGTACCGCTTTAGTTCTGCACTACCTCCTAGACAAATAGAGCAGATTCTTGATATTCACATAGTCTTGCGAGGTCATATGGTTCTCTTTCACATAAATTAATTCTGTCTGAAATGCAGAATGACACCAATTAACTTGCTCTACGCAAGATTTGTCTTCAATGAAGAGAGGGAAACCTTCCAAGAAATTAAATTGTGTAATTAGGTAGGATTACAACAATGAGAAAAACCCACAAAAATAAACATATTTTAAAAATTGAAAATAAAATACTAATGTAGTTGTGTTAGATTGTAGAATTATGAAAGCTTTTGTTTCCTTTTTCTGCTTTTGTGTGGTTTTTCCTATATTTTCTTTAATGAACTATATTCAAATAAAAAATATATAACTGCTCTTAAGCCATCTTTTATCTTTCTCCTGCCTCAAAGATCCCTGTTTTTAAAATATCCTATCTAATTTTCTGCTATCTGACTTTCCAAAAGATATTTAGTAAGAGTTTGACATTTCCTTGCATCTCCACATGGCACTGGTTTCTGATGAATGTGATAGGAGATTTGACTCATTTTTTAAAATAAACATTTTACAGAGAGTTGCAGGGATAGTGCAGAGTTCCCATATACCCAACACTCAGTTTCATTTATTAGAAACATCTTATATTAGTTTGGTACATTTGTTGCAATTAATGACCCAATATTGATACATTATTATTAACTAAAGTCCATACTTTATTCAGATTTCCTTTGTTTTCACCTAATGTTCTTTTTCTGTTCTAGGATCCCATGCAAGATAACTTATTACAATTTATTTGTCATATCTCCTTAGATTCTTCTTGGCCATCACAGTTTCTCAGACTTTATTTTTCATGACCTTGGCAGCTTTGAGGAGCACTGGCCAGGTATCTTGTATTAACAGAATGTCCCTCAGTTGGAATTTGTTTGATGTTTCTCTCATTAGAGTGAGGATATGGATTTGGGGGAGGAAGACCACAGAGGTAACTATTCTCATTACCTCACATGGAGGGTATGTGCTACCAGTCTGACTCAGCATTTGTTGATCGTCTGACTGAGGCAGTGTTTGCCAGGTTTTTCCATCACAAGGTGATTCCCTTTCCATACTACACTCTATGGCAGTGTGTGCACAGCCCACACTTAAAGAGTGAAGGGTTATGTTTCACTCTGTGATGGCGGATATCTACATCAATCATTACAAATTCCTCTATACCTGAGATTTGTCTACTGTCTCCCATTATTCAACCATTTATTTAAGTCAGTGTGAACTCATGGATATTTATTATATATTTTAGATTATAATCTAATATTATTTATTTGTTTTTCTTAAATTGGCCATTATTGCTTTTTCAGTTGTGTTCCTGTGTCCCTTTGATATACTCCCATTGTTGTGAGATGTGATTTTAGCACGCTGTTACTTTCTGTCACTACTAGTACTTCCGAATCATCTTATGTAAGTCCCTCCCTGGTCCCTACATTGGATAATGCTTTTTAACTCTCATCATAACGATCAATATTGAAAAGGACACACTGAGTGTCCATTGCACAAAGACCTTGTGTTAGGAATACAACTTTTTTAAAAGTCCCTTTTTGGATAGGTCTTTTCCTTTAGCTGAGAAAATTAGACAAACACATATAATAGCATAATCCCATTTATTAAACATAATATTAGCCTAAAAAGAAAAAAACTCCACATAGTAGTGTATACTCACCCTTCAATTCCCACCTGTGAGTATGGCCTGAATACTCATAGGAAGAGGTCAAATGTGCTGTGTAGGAGGAGATTCTGAGGCTGGACCAAATAGGAGGAATGTCATCTGAAAGCTATCATTAGAAACATCTGGCTAAGGAGAAACAATGATGTCATAATCAGAAGAGAACTTAGAACCAGCAAGTTTCCTCCAGCTGTAAGTTCAAATTCAATTGCCAGAAGTGTACGTATCACTCCTGACAGCCCGTCTGATGTTGTGACTCTTCAAGGACTTTTGAGCTCAGTTAATAATTTTTCAAATAAAAACCCCAGTTTTTGTAACAAAAACTCAAATAATATAACTGTAAGAAATGTTTACATATCTTTTTTTTCAGATAAATATACTGAAACCCAAATATAAAGTCAAGAATGTTAGAGCTGGACATGACCTGAAAGAGGTCTGTGACCTGGGAATCACTCCACAGTTAATGTGGAACTAGATGCCAACTCTCTTGACTTTCGGATCAGAGCTTTTTTCACCACAGAGCTTTGCTTCATTGAATAATTTATTTACACATTCTACTCATCCATACATTCTACAAAAAAAAAAAATTAATAGCTCCTTCATGCCTGACACTGTGCTCAAGTTTATAAGTACAAATTTTGAGTTTGCACTACTGTAGAGAATTGAATAACAAAATTAGGTGAACTGCCACCAGGTGGCATAAATCCTCATACTGGCAAGGACATTTGTAGGTAATTTGTAGTAACTATTCAGTTTTTCCTCCTAGACGTTTCTTGTTTTTTTTTGTTTTTTTGTTTTTTTTTTTTTTTTTTTTTCAAATTCAGATGGTGAGAATTGGTCTGAATGTACAATTCAGGCTTATCGTTTTCCATCAAGTTGTCACCAATCTTCCAGTCTCCCAGGCAGAAGTCTTTGAGTTATGTTTTGGTTTCATCTTCTGCTTACTGAGTCACAGCTTATTCAGACTGGCCGCTTTCCTCATTTTTAGCTGCTTTATAAAAGCCTTCAATTTAGCAATGTCAGGGGAAAAAAAACTACCTTGGGTTGGTCTTAGCCTACTGCAAGTTCACTGCTGCCTCTGAGCCTTTGCTCCTGCTGTTCCACTTCCCTGAAATTCCTTCTTCTAAACTCTTTCATCATTGACTCACCAATGTTCAACAAATATTTGAGTGGTTGTTATGGTGATGCTGATATATGAAAATGCCAAACTATATACTCTCCTCTCATGCCAAGATCTGCTATGTCCCTCCCTGCCCTTCTGACAGTAGAGAAGTTCTAGTAGGTTAAATGGGTATATGATCAAATAATTGCTATATTAGGGACATTTACCAGCCATCGTGGTGACCAAAGTATCAGCCTTGCAGAGGTGATCAAGAAATAAATTGGTCCTTGGTTTACGTACAAAGGTAAGTCAACTAGTTTAAATGGATACAGGGTCAAATATTGTCCTACACAGTGAGATAAAATGGCTTGGTACTTCAAGTCTGACAACTTTAGACTTTGAAATTTTAGATGGGAAGAGGTATGATGCATGTAGGCAAGTGGCCAAAGTTGATTTTAAAACGAAAGGCTGGAACCAGATTAAAAGGGCCCTTGAATGACATGCAAAGAAGATAGGACTTTATCTTTTAGGCATTAGAAACCATTACAAGAGTTAGAAAGGGGATGACATGAACAGGTTTGCATTTTAGATCCTCTCTGGCTGTATGTGGCATGGATTGAAGAGAGGTGAGACCAGATATGTGCAACCAGTTGGGAAATAACCATAGAGTCTGGGTGGGTGGGGATGTTAAGGCCTGAACCAAGTAAAATCTGTGCTGAAGGAGAGGCAGGGATGGATCTGAGACAGTCAACAGAATTCGGTGAGGAATCAAATATGGGAATAAGGAGAAAGTGCTTTGCGACTGCCAGGTTCCTGGCTTAGGTCACTGATTGGGGAGTGATGCCTTTAATTAGGCATAAAAGAATACCGGAGGCTGAGCAGTTTTTAGGGGGTGGTGGTGGTAGTGGTGGTGGTGAACGTTTTGAGTTTACTTTGAGACGACTGCATGATTATTTGCACTAATCAATTGCCTATGAAAGGTCTCAGTAAAGAAAACTTTCTTACTACCATTCATTCATCAATCGATTTGTCAGCCGAAAGTGCCTCCTTTATGTCTTATAAGGAGTTAGGTGCAATGGGTATTATGAACCCTACATCCCAAATTTTCCAAAGTAGCTTTATTTTTCTACAGTTTTTCTTTTTGACAAATGCAATTCATTCAATATTTACTTCATGTGACTAAATTTTTATATCTTGTAAGACTTTTCTTATAAGTTAATAAATCACTAAAAGGTTTAAAGTATGAATCCTGCAAGTAATGTATTTGTAGCCTAATCCAGAAGAACTCCATACTCATTAGAGAACCATTTAGTGGTAAACTGCAATGTTGTAAGGTTTTCGGGGCATCCAGAAAGTGGCTTTCATTTTGGGTAGGAGGAATTAGGGAGGGCTGCACGAAGAAGCTGGAACTGCAGCAAGGATCTGAAGGTAGAACAATAGCTGAAAAGTCAGACAGTGGGTGAAGAAAGCAACATCAGCAAAAACATCTGGTTGGAATGACTTCGGTGTGTTCAAGGGAGATTGAAGACCTTGGCCTCCCTTGATCAGCCTTTTGGCTCAGTCACAGAGAGTGACTAAATTCATCTGATAGGTTATATAACTCCTGTTACTACTTTCTTATATCTGTCTTCAATTTGGGATCAACTTTGTGATGATTTGTCTAAGGTATAATGAAAATTTTCAGTTGTGTGGTTTCCAGATTCTGTTTTTGCATTCCCTTCCTGGCATTTTTCAATTTGCATTCCATTCTGATTTTCAGCTTTTCTGACCTTCGTCAAAAAAGCTTTTGATAAATTTTAGTATTCCATAATCACCCTTGTTTCTCCTTTTGGTAACATCCCCATTTACTGTGAGGTCCACAAGTAGCCTTTTGAAGTAATGTAATTGCAACTTTTATTAAAATTAACTGTGAATAATAAGATATCTTAAAACACATCCTCAAGAGCTGTAAATGAAATAAACACTTGGTACTGAAAATCTATAATGTAATAAGGATATATAATAGTGCCTCCTGCACAGTCGATAAATGTAGTAGGCATTCAAGAAACATTTTGAATGGATGAATTTTACACAATAACCTATTAATAAAGAAGACTGCATCTTCTTTGTTAAAAAAGTTTCTTATACTGCTAGAGCAAGAAATACAGCAGGAGGCTCAGGGCATAATCTGCCAGGCCCAGTGCTGCTGCAAATGATTTCCTCTGGTTTTGTCCCCAGTCAAGGCAAGCTCTGGCTTCCTGGTGCTCTGAGGTGAGATGAGGGTCAGGGACCTGGTGTGTCAACTCCCTTCTCTCCAGGCGGCCCTAGTTCAGGGATCTGTATGAAATGCATCAAAACATCAGTCCAAGTGGCTGACATCCACTTCAGCTATTTGTTTGCAAATAAGAGTTCTAAATGCTTTGAAAACAGTTTGTTCTTTAAAGTTGGTAAGCATTCCTTTTTAATTTGTTTACAGTCTTTTTGAGCAAGCTACTGATATTACTGATAAAATGAAAATTCAACTAACCTTACTTTGATGGTTGGTCATAAGTTCAAAATAAGCAAAGTCCAAATTAATGAGATTTTATTATCTGTGTATACAAGTTTACCTATATAAGCTTACATGTGTGTGAATTAAGAATCATAGCAATTTAGCACTGGAAGGAAACATAAAAAAGAATTCTTTCTAAACCCTACATTTTGCAAATGAAGAAATACGTAACTAGTAAATTGTTCTTTTTCTTGCACCCAAGAGACTAGTTCTATATTTAAACACAATCCATAAATAGCCTCCTTTACAGATATAATTTGCTGTGATTTCACGGCTCTGCTGAGCACATTACATGTTATGTAATGCTCTTCTATTAGCTGTGTCTTAGCATCTCTTATAAATCTGCAGGCTCTTTGAAGGTAGAGATTATATTTATTTTTGCATTCCCCAGAGAACCTGCCCCAGCCCTATCCCCACAGCTGATGTGGGATCGAACATCCAGCATCTGCAGGTGGCCATGAACCTATGCTGAAATCAAGGAACCAGACTGTGGGTTCCTGTGGGTCTCCTGTGGGCTAGGCAAATTTTCTTCTGCTTCAGAACAACTGATAGTTTCTCTGGACTGCCTTGTTTATATTTGGAGCCCTGTTGTCTCTATTCTTCACCTAATAGTTATGAATCTGTGCCCCTATGCGGAGGCCCACCCATCCCATTGTTTTCCCCATCCCAACCTCAACTGCCTTAAACTAGGCTGGATTTGCCATTCCCTTATTTGGACACAAATTAGAATTGCTGCCACTTCTCCACCCTCTCACCATTGTGCTGTGTGGTAAATAACCCAGGCAGCCTGCAGTGATCCCACTCTTAGAGCTAAAGCTATTTGCTTGCCTTGCACTGTTACATAACATAAATGAGTGCTCAATGATTTGAAAGAATAAATTTGGACATTAATGATTCACTCAACAAATACTTATTGAGTACCTAATATATTCCATACCACCATCACCCTATTCTGTGTGCTGGGATATAGCAGGGAATAAAACTAAGTCCCTGCCCTCATGAGATTTACATTCTAGTCAGGGAGGTACACAATAAGCAAATAAACAAATAGACATATAATATAAAGTCACTGCTAAAAAGTAAGTACTGTCACAAAATGTAAAGTAAGGAAAGGGAATAGAAAATGACAGGAGGGAGTGCTATTTTAGATAGGATAATCAGGAAAGGCCTGGACATAGAGACATTTTGAAATCATTTGCACATAGATGGTATTTAAAGCCATAGAGTAAGTGAGATCATCTGAAGAACAATGTGGTTAGTGAAGAGATGTGTGAGGACTCAGCCTGGGGCACTCCAACAGTTAGTGGTAGGGAAGATAGGGAGGGTTCAGGAAGGAAGGAAGGTTGAGGAGGAATAGCCAGAGAGGGAGAAGGGCAAGCAGGATAGAGTAGTGCTTTGGAAGCCAAATTGAGAAAATATTTCAAAAAGGAGGACAATTGGCTACGACCAAGGTTGACATTTGGATTGGCAATGTGGAAGTTAATGGAGGTAAAGGCAATAGTAGCTTCATTGAAATGAAGGGGACTCTGATAGGAATCTTGGACAGAACAGGAGAAGAAGAAATGGAGAGATGAATGTGCACTGTGCCTTTGAGGTACACTGCTACAAAAGGAAGAGGAAAAGAGGCAGTATCTACAAAGAACTGTGAGATCAAGAGGCTTTTGTTGTTGTTGTTGTTGTTGTTGTTTTTACGATAGGAGAAATCACAGTATTTTACGTGCAAAAGCAAAGATGCAGGAAATAGGGAAAATTGGTGATACAATACAGAGAGGGTAGTTATTGTACCGACAAGAGGCAGTGAGATTCAAAGACAGGACATTTCGAAAGAAGGCAAACTAATAGTCAATGATAAATTAACCATTCTGGCAAGCACACATTTCATTTTTGGTCTATTTTGCTTTCTCATCAAGTTGTGGTTAATGACATACATGAAATTTTCATAATAATAATATCATTGTGCAGAATTTTAGACAGTGGCCCTTCAGTGAAGTCATTGGTATTTTAATCAAAATGATTTGCAGATTCTAATTCCCAAACAACTTGAAATTTCCAGCCCTCAGTGTATGGTAAATTATCTATCACATTACCGTAATTAGACCCATGTAATTAAAACAACAGCAGCTTCTTTTATGTCTCTGTGGCACTTTTGCTAATGGGGCTTTAGTTCTCTCCAGTAAAGCCTTAGAGAAACCCAAATGGGAAAAGTATGACCCTATAAACAGAAAAGACAGCCTTTACTATTTAGGTTTTTCTCTTTATAGTACCTCAATTCTGAGTTCCCAGGCATAAATATAGGTAGAAACTGGCCTAAAGTCCAATCTACTTTTTGGAAAAGTATGTATTCCATAGGATGCAAAATTTAGATAAGATAAATAAGAAACCAGATTTTCAGAATATCAGAGCCATAAAGGAAGATCACCCTCAGTGAGTATAAAACCTTAATTAAGACAGCTATGACAGATTCCTTTTAATGTAAAACTAGTGATTTTTAAAGACATTAAAGATCACCTGTTACAACTTCTTTATTTTATAGACGAAAAAACTCAGTGCCCAAATGGTTAAATAACAAATACAAAGATGCATAGGTGATTAGTGGCTATGTTGGGTGGATTTTAAAATTAATTTAAAAAAATAAAATAATAATATTTATTGACTGTTTCCACATACCAGGTACTGTGCTGATCACATTACAGTCACACCCTCATTTAAAATTTATAGCAACTCTATGAGGTGGATAATAGGAGATCTCTTCACCAGCTACCACTGCATTGACTTACTAACTTCACCACTTGTCTCCACTTCCTTCTTTGTAAAACACACTGACTGATGCTGGTACTATGTTAAATGCTTGAGGCTGGTAAATTTATTTGAAAATTTATTTTCACTTATCCAATCTGCAGTCTGTAGTCATAATCTATGTTGGCATCAGTATCACCTGGGTACTTGTTAAAAATGCAGATTCTCAACCCCCAACCAGACTTTCTGGATCAAAAACTGGGGGTGGGGTTTAACAATTTATGTTCTCCATTCAAGAGATTCTGATACATGCCAAAATAGAACACTACTTTAAAGGCTAATACAGGGGCCAAGCAGAAGCTCCTGGAGCTCCTCTCTCATGCTACCAAAAGAGTAAACCAAAAAGCAATACTGCATCCTTGAAGCACCATAGAGATCATTGCCACCACTGAAAACTTAGAAGCTATGTACCTAGAAGCTATGTTTGTTTAGAGAAGTGATTCCTTTTATATTCAGATTTAACATACAAATTTGACTGTATTTTCATGAATGACAATGGATTATTAAAACTCAACCAATGGTTACTTCAGTTAAGCTGCTGTTTCAGCTGTGGCCTTTTTTATTGAAACAAACTGACACCTCTCTTGGCATCTAACATGCAGTCATTAAATTAGCCCATTTTCCCACTATTCCAAAGAACAATCTGGTCTAAGGCTTATGTCAGCTCTTTAGCTCTGTGCCAAAATTAGGCCCACTAGGACCTTAAATGTCCTAACATCTCACAGAGCATCACATTAGTACACTACATCTGTGACATCATACTGTTAAGATCTGCATAGCAGGGAGTAACAGATACCCTAGAAACCTTTAAGGCACATTTGTGGCAGTAGCTGGAGGAGAAAATCCATGAACATTTAGGTGCCTACCATCTCAGCAAAGTTTCTAGAGTCAGGTTGTCTGCATCATGTTGGGTTATTCTGTCCAGAGGCAAACATTTTGCACCTTTGTGCCCCTACCACTGAGAAAGAGGCACAATGTTTAGTAGGTGTCTTTGGATTTTTTGAGGCAACATATACTACATTTGGTTGTTCTGCTCTGACTCATTTAGTCACTGACCAAAAATATTTCCAGCCTTGAATGGAGTCCAGAGCAAAAAGAAATCCATGGTTTGTTAGATTTTAGTTATAAGAGGCTCTGCAATTTCAGCTTTTATAAACCAGTGGAACGTAGATTCCTTAAGTGTCTGTGGCAGATAAGGAATCTAAATGGAGCCTGCTCCTGCACCAAGTTTGACTAAGAGAATCATGGTGTGAGCCCGTAGGATTTTGCAACAAGTCTATAACCTCTTTATCAAGTCACTGTTTTCCTTCTGAAAACAGTTTGTGGCTTGCTGCCAGGTCCTGATAGGAGTGAATACCTGACCATAGGTCTACAAATGACCTAAGCTTTCCAATATCAGTTGATTGTTTGGATCTAGCTGATCATAAAGTTAAATGTGTCTAGAGATGCTCCATTAGCAAATAAAAGTGCTATATATGACACTGGGCCTGAGCAAAACTCAAAGGCAATGTTAAGACATTAACAGGACTTGCTTCCACTCCCATGAGTAGAAGGCTGCTCATCGCCTTTTCCTCCTCAATTTGCACACATGGCCCCATGGGTAGTTCCCTATATCATACTGCATACAGAAAAAAAATTGGTTCTGCCCAAAATGGCACCAGGCATTCATGGGTGACATGAGAGGCAGTGGAGAAGGGAAATCTTCCCACTAGATTAAACTTCAGATGAACTTGAACTTCTCATGGTGAACTTCACCTAGAAAAAAATACTTTGCTTGAGGAAATTGCTCTCAGATTATCAATTTTAGCCACTATACCATTGGAATCATAAGACACAAATAACACATTTATATTAGTGGGTAATCTACTGAGTTCAGTTGAAAAATTGACTCATCTTGAAAGTATAGTCCACTCTGAGAACTTATAGCATAGCAAATGGTGTACATTCTTTAATCAAACACTATCTGCTTTAATAAGCTACAGCACAATCATGTTGTCTAGCAAACCACCCAAAACAGTGTAGAGTAATAAGTGTTTCTGGCTAACACATCTAAAAGTCAATTGAGGTTTGGCTGACCCAGCCTGGCTTTGGGAGGGCTTGACACCAAATATCTCTCATCCTCCTTGGACTACTTGTTACACAAGACACGCTCTTCTCATGGTGAAAGGCAGCAGTTCAAGAGAGCAAGCCCAGTTATGCAAGCTCAGTTCAAGCCTCTGCTCAGGTCATGGTCACTAGCATCCTATTAGCCAAAACAAGGCACATGGGCACGACTAAATTCCAGGGGTTAGGGAATATACTTTTCTCATCAAGGAGTGGGACAAAGGTGAATATTTGCAGAACAATCGTCTAATCTACCATACCATCTGAATTTAAAACTGTAATTTTTGTTTTTATAAAAATATCATTCAGTATGTTGTCAAAGGGCTGCACTAGTGCAAATAGTTGATTCAACACAATTTCACAAATATTCATTGAATGTTTTTTATTTGCTGGGCACTATGTTAACTACCTAAAATTTAGGGATGGATAAGACATAGTCCCTGCCTTCAGGAATCTCAGAGACAGTACTGTAAACAAAATAAAATTGGATGTGATGAATGCAACAAAAGCCTTTACAACTCTCTAATTTTGGGTTGTTGCCATTTTACACAGAAGAAACTGATATTCAGAAAGATTAAATGATTTGTCCAATATTATATAACAGATCAAACTGAAATTAAAATTTCAGTTCAAATTTGGGAGCAGGAACTAAAACCTTAAACTCTTCCTATCATTCCACATAACCTTCCCCTGAAAGTGAGCATAGAGGTGATCCAGTCTAATACCTCACTTGATACTGGGCTCTTGGTATCTGTATGGTGACATAATGCCAGTATCTTGGTGAATTGACCCCAGGATAACAGATGTAGAATGAATTACATATGCTTTCCCCTGCTCCGTAATTCTACTCTTTTTACTTTGGTTAGATTTACTTAGATTACCCATCAAACTAATCTTGATAATAATATTAAGTAGCAAGTCAGATTTGCATACCTCTTTTGGGCTAAGAGAGAACTGAGATGCTGAAGGATGCTTTAGTCAGGCTGCATATTTTTAAAATATGTGAGTCACAGGCAATAACTCTTTAGTGGATAGAACTTTTGGTAATATAAATGATTTTGATGACAAAGGTGTAAATTGAACAGACCATTATGTCCTTCATTTCTGAGAAGTAAAATGTCTGTGGTCAGTAATCAGGTATTCTGAGGGTTAGTGTGTAAGTATAATTATGACTTTCAGCTCTATTAGCCACTGTGAAGCTATTACTGTAATGTTTTGTTTTAATATTTTCTTAATGTGTATCATAACAGTTTCAATATAAAATGGCTCTTCATATTTGTTCAGAAGAATTTTCATGAGTTTGAAGAATACTTGCCATAACCCTAGTAAGGCAAATTATAGGTACCATATTGTTGTTTCCATGTTAAGAAAGAGAAACTGGAGAGAGAAAGAAAATATGCACTTAACTTGGGTAAAGTACCAAGTCACTGGAAAAGTCAAAGATAGGACTGGAGTCTAGTTATTACTAGCCTGGATAGTAGACTTTTGGTTCTTGAAACAAAACTTTTAGGGAAGTATTAAGGGCACAAAAATAAACTCAACCTCTAAGGCTTAATTTTGTGGGTCTTGTCAGAAAAAGATTGAATCATCACATTTAATGCTGGGGCAAAAAACCAGGATAATTATGAATATTAGAAAGGGTTCAGAAGCTTGGTGAATCACAATATTTCTGTGCCATGCTTTTATACTGAAGGATATTTATGTTCCGTTTATTTTTTGCAGTGAATTTCACGTTGTTTGGGGTTGATTTCAGTACACTCTAGTTATGGTTAGGGTAATACTAAATGACGGTGTTTTGTTACCTGAGTTCTCCCTCTTCTTTCACAACTCCCAAGCTTGTCAGCACTTGAAGGATCGCTTCCCTGGACGCTCAGTATTGAAAGTGTGTCTCAGTACTGAGGGTTTCTTTCTCAAACAATCCCAGTCAAAGCTGCATAGCTTGCTTCCCTTTCCTGAGGCCTGAGCACTGGAACTGGGCTGGACTGGGCCGCCTGTTCTTCAGGTAGTTTGCGACATTAAATGTGTTAGAAAATACTTTTTTTTTTTTGAGACGGAGTCTCGCTCTGTCACCCAGGCTGAAGTGCAGTGGCGCGATCTCGGCTCACTGCAAGCTCTGCCTCCCACGTTCATGCCATTCTCCTGCCTCAGCCTCTCAAGTAGCTGGGACTACAGGCCAGCACCACCACCGCGCCCAGCTAATTTTTGTATTTTTTAGTAGAGGTGGGGTTTCACCGTGGTCTCAATCTCCTGACCTCGTGATCCGCCCGCCTCGGCCTCCCAGAGTGCTGGGATTACAGGTGTGAGCCACCGTGTCCGGCAGAAAATACTTTCAATAGACCTCTACAGAATCAGGAAAATAATGACAAGAAAAATACATACATCATTCCTAACTTTAGGTCCAGATACTCAGAGAATAACTGCCTTATTTACAGTGGGCAAATGCCCTTAGAGAGCTTTAGGGGCTGTTCCCACCTGTGTGCTTCTGATGCAGAAACAGATTCTCAGGTGTTTTATCTTCTGAAAGGAAATTTGTTTACACAAAAGGGAGGTGAGGAGATGGCATGAGATTTTAGAATGACTTGTCTATGAACCTATATGAGCAGACCACTGGCATAAGAAACTAGATCTATTGGGAATTGATATACTTTCTTTTTAATTTTTTTGTCTTATTTCTAAAGAGATAAGTGGATGGAAGAACTTTTTGACCCTCTTCCTTAGGATCGGAAGGTAAACATCCTCTCATGATGGGATGGATTATTTGGAAACCAGTCCATTAAAGAGAGCAATTTGAGATGGGAACGCTTAACCTATTTTCTTGCCAATAATGGATCCTTCCTCAGGCTGTGTTTAAAAATTTCCTCAGCCTGCTTGGAAGCACTGGAATTTATCAATTTAAGCATTTCCATGACATCAATTTTGTATGTCTCCATCTGAATTTCACAAATGCTTTTAGCTAGAAGGTATTTTTTCCTGAATATTTAAAAAAGGTCAAAATAGCAAAAGTTTACAAGATCATTTTCTGTTATTTTTTTTTTCTTTTGGTAAAACTAAACTGCTTCAATGGTCAATTGCCAAATGATCTATTCTAATTAAATAATTGTTTTCTTAATTTTTCTATGGCTTTCAGGGTTATGGTTTTTTTAAAAAATTAAGTCCTATAGAAAACTCATGTAACTTGCACTGAAATTTTTTGCAAATACATTCCTTTCTCCTTTAAAAATCCTTTCATGTTTCTCTCCTGTAGAGATGGAATTACTTGTATATCCTTTTTGTTTTAAGGCAGACTGTTGAATTTCTTTCAGTTTGTTGATTCAGTCATCACTTCTATTACAAGTATAACTCAACTAAATTTATTTTACTCTTTCCTCTCTTGATTTTGGGGAATTGAATTGATATTCTAATGCATTTCTTTTCTGCGAGGCAGCCTTACTGTTCCTATGATGAAGATTCCTAATTTATTTGGACATCTCTAGATATAATTTAATTGCTTTTTGGTGGTTGAACTTTTTTCCTTTGGGTAAACACCTATTCTGTGCCTTTCCCTTTATGTACTTTTCTTTATTCATGATTCAGATGGTATTGCTCAACTGTCTTAAGGAGAATTCAAACATTGCTCAGGTGAGATTCAGGTTTGTTAGTCCCATAATAGGGAAAGCAAAAATGATTATTAGGTGAAGTGTATGCAAACGAAACCAGAAGTTGAGATGGATGGAGCTGATTTTATTTCTAAGTGACTTCAGAATGCAGTATCAGGGCTAGAACCCAACTGGATTCCCTCTGATTTCAGATCCTAGATTTGTTGATTGGCTCTGTTGTCTCACTGGTCCATTGGCCAGGTTTGTCTTCTTCTGAGAGAGAACAGTAGCTGGAAACAAATGGAAACTAGTTTACATCTTCCAGGAAAGATTTTGCCCTGCTAACTTTAGCTCCTTCCCCTAAGTTGTTAAAAGTCTATTAGCATGCTGAAGGAAAGGCATTCAAGTTCTTCATCATTAATGAATTAATTAATCAATACACATTACTACCCATTATGCCAGATACTGTGGGTATACAAAGATAAATACAAATAACACCTTCTGTTTATTGAGCAAACCCATTTCTAGGAACTTTTTTCATATCTTCTTCCTAATTTTCATAACCATCTTTCAAGGGAAGGATTGTTATCCCCATTTTACAATGAGTAAACTGGTATTCAGAGAGATGAAATGACTTGCTCAAAGTCACACAACTAGTAAATAGCTGAATTGAGATTTTTAACTCAGGTCTGATTGCAAACTCATTTTCATAGATCCTGCTCATTTACTTTTCCATCTATGAATAGAACTTGATCTCTGCCTTTAGAAGATGACATGTACACAAAACACCACATATTGGATGATTCCATTTATATGAAATGCCCAGAATATGCAAATCTATAAAGACAGAAAGTAGTGTAAGGGCTGCCTAGGGCTGGGAGTAGGGGAGTAAGGAGTGATTGCTAATGGGTATAGGATTTCCTTTTGAGGTAGAAAAAATGTTCTAAAATTGTTTGTGATGATGGTTTTACAGTTTTGTGAATATACTAAAAATCATTCAATTGCGTAGTTTAAATGAGTGAATTCTATGGGATTATAGGTCAATAAAGCTGTGCGTGTGTTTTTCCCCCCCCAAGGTTAACAGTGTAATGAGGAAGATAGATCTATGAACAGCTAATATTTCCAGGGAACATAAAAACAAATATGAGCAATGCACTCTGGAAACTCAGGGGAAGGTGTAGTTGTTAATAAGACCAGGAAACTGGGAGATGGCTTTATGGAGCAGATGGCTTTGAAGCTGAATCTAAGAGCAAAATTAGAATGTTGGTAGGCAGAGAAGAGTGGTGGCTGAGAAGTCAGCATGGGCACAGTCAGAGGTCCACGAGAGGACTGGGTTTTTTTGTAAGAGTGGCAAGTCATCCAGCTGGAAGGTGATGAAAGTTGAGTGAGGAACGCAGAGAGAAATGAGGTTGGAAAGGATCTGACTTGAGTGCCATGCTAAGGAGCTAAACTTCATTCTATATAATATGGGGAATCTTTTTCACAGGTGGGAGACAGTATTTTTTTTTAACTTTTATTTATTTATTTATTTTAATTGAGACCGAGTCTTGCTCTGTCACCCAGGCTGGAATGCAGTAGTGTGATCATAGCTCACTGTAGCCTCGAACTCCTGGGCTCAAAGGATTCTCCCATTTCAGCCTCCCAACTACCTGGGACTACAGGGACATGCCACCCAGCCCGGCTAATTTTTTAATTTTTTGTAGAGACAGGATCTTACTTTGTTGCCCAGGCTGGTCTCAAACTCCTAGGCACAAGTGATCCTCTCGCCTCAGCCTCTCAAATTGCAGGAATACAGGCCTGAACCACCGCCACTGGCTGAGAAAGAGTATATTTTAAAACCGGATCCGAGTTTCTGTTTTTCTACATTAGAGATCAGAGATCTATTTTCAGCAAACCAACATCACCCATTAAATGAAGGTTGCAAATTTGAGTTTTCCTAATTTTGTTTTAATGTGTTTATTGTATATATTTATAAATTTCTTTGGGTTTCATAATTGTGTGTTTAAAAGGTAAAATAGTATTATATGAATATAGATTTTTTTGGACACTTCCCTTTAAAGTGAGTTCATAATTTGCTTAAATAAGAAACATTTGTCTAGGAGATAGGATATTAATCAATGTCTCTTTCAAACTTGACCTAATGAGCCCCATTCTGTAGTAAAGGCACTCTAGGTATCTTCTTCTGCAGATTGAGAATCTGTACCGAAAAATCTCAGCACCAATCCTGTCACAGTAGAGCTTTTATATAACAATTGAATAGGAATTTATAGTTTGTTAATATAGGCATAGAAGTAGGAAAATATGACCTATTAAGAAATGAAAGTTTAAATAGTTGAACCTTGTGAAGCAATCACTAGGCATGATCTTCATGTTCATGTAGGATAGAATCTTTGCTGTGGGTTTCATTTGATAAATTAAAATGTTTTTTTACATTAAGTAATGTTGCTCTGGTTGCTGCTATAGGTAGTATAGGGAATAATGGCCACAACAACCAGCAGCTTTTCCTCCATGTGCACTCACTTAACTTTTTTTTTTTTTTTTTTTTTTGAGACAGAGTCTCACTCTGTCGCCCAGGCTGGAGTGCAGTGGCCGGATCTCAGCTCACTGCAAGCTCCGCCTCCCGGGTTTACACCATTCTCCTGCCTCAGCCTCCCGAGTAGCTGGGACTACAGGCGCCCGCCACCTCGCCTGGCTAGTTTTTTGTATTTTTTTAGTAGAGACGGGGTTTCACCGTGTTAGCCTGGATGGTCTCGATCTCCTGACCTCGTGATCCGCCCGTCTCGGCCTCCCAAAGTGCTGGGATTACAGGCTTGAGCCACCGCGCCCGGCCAACTTTTTTTTTTTTTAAACGGAGTCTTGCTTTGTCGCCCAGGCTGGAGTGAATGGTGTGATCTTGGCGCACTGCCACCTCCATCTCTCCGGTTCAAGCGATGTTCCCGTTTCAGTGTCCTGAGTAGCTGGGACTACAGGCGCATGCCACCATGGTCGGCTAATTTTTGTATTTTTAGTAGAGACAAGGTTTCACCATATTCGTCAGGCTGGTCTGGAACTCCTGATCTCAGGTGATCCACCTGCCTCGGCCTCCTAAAGTGCTGGGATTATAGGCGTGAGCCACCGTGCCCGGCTGATTTAACATTTTAACAGACTTACTTGACAGAAAAAATTGGAGGTGGTGGCTGACCGTTTAACCCTCTGCTTTTCCCCCTGCAAAAAACCACAAGAGCTTCATTATATTTTAGCTACCAGGCATTGGGCAGTAGTACTCTTTTTCTTCTTCTTTTTTTTTTTCATTTCTTTGTTTCAAAGAGATAGCAGTTGACATATCCTTAAATACAAGCTCAGAGTTCATTTTCTGGTGAAAAAGGAATTTTGAAAAATTCCTATATTTTAACTTTACAAACTGTATCATGATGCCTTTCAAAAGGTGCAAAAAGCAGAGTTAGCACACTTGGTCAAATGAGACCTCATTTGAATTTTTTAATATTTAGGAAACTATATTTTTAAAATTTCTTAAAATTTAAATTAAAATATTTTTAAAAATTCAAGTGTTATATGTCCCCTATTATTAACATTTAAATTAAAAGATTATTACAAATTCAATGAAGAAGGAGGCAAAAAGAAAGTGAGGGAGAGACATTTTATAATTACTTCAGTTTTTTAAAAAAATTGCTGTTATCTGTACTCGTTCCAATTGTTTTGATATATTTGACTTTCTTTTTGTTACTCTTCACCTCCTTCATTATTTTTCCCCCTTTCTCTCCTTTATTTCTCTTTACTATTTACCATTTTCTTTTTTATTGCCTACTCTCTACTCCCTTTTCTCCCTTCTTCTCTTAATGGATCATACTTGGGACTAAAGAATAATTAATAGAATTAATGTTTATTGAGGATGATTTAATGTAATTTATTAATCATTTAAATTGTGAGCAATTAAACTTTTAATATTTTTTTCTTTTTATGAGGATGATGGAGTTGAGTATGAGGGGTGGTAGATTCAGGTGTGAATAGTATATGCATGCACTTACTCTAATCTGCTTTATCTAAGAAAATAAAGTTTGAAGTTATTAATACTGTACCTGCATCTTATCTTTCCTTTTTTTTTTTTTTTTTTTTTGGTCGCCTCCTTCCCTATTTTGGTCCTGGCATGTAATGCTGATCTGTAGTTGAGATTATATGAACTTAGTATAAATTCTACTTGAATATTTATACTGATCATTGTCTCTGACTTGAATTTTTTTTTTTTTTTTGAGACGGAGTCTCACTCTGCCACCCAAGCTGGAGTGCAGTGGCACGATCCTGGTTCACTGTAAGCTCTGCCTTCTGGGTTCACGCCATTCTCCTGCCTCAGCCTCCTGAGTAGCTGGGACTACAGGCGGCCGCCACCACACCTGGCTAATTTTTTGTATTTTTAGTAGAGATGGGGTTTCACCGTTTTAGCCAGGATGGTCTTGATCTCCTGACCTCGTGATCTGCCCGCCTCGGCCTCCCAAAGTGCTGGAATTACAGGCATGAGCCACTGCACCTGGCCTCTGACTCCAATTTTAAAAGCAAAATTAGTGTGCATGATTTGGCCTAACTTCTCCTGCCATTGGTGAAATAATCAGGAATTGAGAGAAATGTGTGTGAGCACTCCTTTCTAAGATTTCAGCAATACTGTTGAGAAGCAGAAGCAGAGGCTCTTCAATCTCTTGGAATTATAATAACCTTCTCTCTTAGTCCATTTTGCATTGCTATAAAGGAGTACCTCAGGTTAGGTAATATATAAAGAAAAGAGGTTTATTTGGCTCACAGTTCTGCAGGCTGTATAAGTAGGTTGCCACCAGCATCTGCTTCTGGCAAGGAACCTCAAGAAGCTTCCACTTAAGGCAGAAAGTGAAGGGGATCAGGTATCACATGGCGAGAGGAGGGAAGCAAGAGAAAAGAAGAGGTGCCAGGCTCTTTTTAACAATCAGTTCCCCCACAAACTAATAGAGCGAACACTCACTCATTAGCAAGAGGATGGCACCAAGTCATTCATAAGGGATCTGCCCCTAGGACCCAAATGCCTCCTACCAGCCCCCACTTCCAACACTGGGGATCAAATTTTGATGTAGGATTTGGAGGGAACAAATATTCAGGCTATATCACCTTCCTTTTCCTTCCAAGACTCACAGTTTGACTCTTTCCTCTCTTTTTGATCATTTGAAACCTCAAATTGTTTTACCAACACATTCATATTAATGCTCTTGCCCATAAAGGAAGTAGAATTTTTATTTCTGCTTGTTGAGACTAAAGAACAGGTAGTGAAACCATTCTTGTGGTCACTGAGCAAATCAAGCCAGGAATGGCCCTAAGCTGCACTCTAGGACTTTTGACCACTAACTGTCCAAAGGAGGAAAAAGGAGTATGTGTGATTCATCTTCCAGTGAATTGTCTGAGCGAAACATTCTAATGCTTTTGCCCATGCTAGTCACATACTTACAATTACAAGTACTAGGCTATATCTGAGACTTTTCCAGGGGCATTTATTCTGGAAGAGGGAGCTAGATTTTGTTATAAAAATATAATGAAGGCCGGGTGTGGTGGCTCATGCCTGTAATCCCAGCACTTTGGGAGGCTGAGGCAGGTGGATCACCTGAGGTCAGGAGTTTGAGACCAGCCTGACCAACATGGAGAAATCCTGTCTCTACTAAAAATACAAAATTAGCTGGGCGTGGTGATGCGTGCCTGTAATCCCAGCTACCCAGGAGGGCTGAGGCAGGAGAATCGCTTGAACCCGGGAGATGGAGGTTGCAGTGAGCCGAGATCGTGCCACTGCACTCCAGCCTGGGCAACAAGAACAAGACGCCATCTCAAAAAATATAATAATAATAATTTTATATATATGTGTGTATATATATATATAAAATGAAAAGCATTCTAGATAGAGGAACTGATGGAAAATAATCATTTTACTAATGGGTGAGTTAAAGTGATTAAAGACAATGTGAGATTATGTATAGGTTTGGAAGAATATTCTTGAAATCTGTGAAGCTAGAAATTTTTTGTTAAGAAGAAATTTATTTTGGAAAATCTTATTTATGACAGTGGAAAAGTCAGAGTTCAGATAATCAGACAGCATTATTGATAGATTTGCTTTGTAAAAGTGAATGGAAGAAAGGATGTCAAGATAGTCGTAGACTATCTATAGACTTCTATATGTAGAGATAGAAGAAAGGATGTCAAGGTAGCAGTCTCCCATTGAGCCATCCTCTACTTTCTGCTACAACATTCATAGAACAGAATTGATTTAAAAAAAAAATACAAGCCACTAATAAGACAGTTTGCTAACAACATCTTATGAGAAATTCCTCTAAAAACAAGATCAGGCCAGGTGCAGTGGCTTATGCCTGTAATTCCAGCACTTTGGGAGGCTGAGATGAGTGGATCACTTGAGGTCAGGAGTTCAGCCTGGTCAACATGGTGAAACCCTGTGTCTACTACAATACAAAAATTAGCCCAGCGTGGTGGTGTGCACCTGTAGTCCCAGCTACTTGGGAGGCTGAGGCAGGAGAATCGCTCGAACCTGGGAGGCAGAGGTTGCAGTGAGCCAAGATCGCACCACTGCACCCCAGCATGGGCAACAAAGTGAGACTGCATCTCAAAAACAAAACAAAACAAAAAAAAAACAAAACCAAAAACAAAAAAACAAGATCTATGGCACCGAATATAGAACTCTAATTGGTAATTGACACAACTGTGCCACACAAAATATGGTGTATTAGTCAGGGTTTCTGAGAGGGACAGAACTAATAGGATAGAGCTGGGCGTGATGGCTCCTGCCTGTAAGCCCAGCACTTTGGGAGGCCAAGGCAGGCGGATGAACTGAGGTCAGGAGTTTGAGACCAGCCAGGCCAACATGGTGAAACCCCGTCTCTAATAAATATACAAAAATTAGCTGAGTGTGGTGGTGCACACCTGTAATCCCAGCTACTTGGGAGGCTGAGGCAGGAGAATAGCTTGAACTCAGGAGGCGGAGGTTGCCATGAGCCGAGATAGTGCCACTGCACTCCAGCCTGGGCAACAGAGCGAGACTCTGTTGTCTCAAAAAAAAAAAAAAGCGAGTCTCAAAAAAAAAATACTAATAGGATATATATATAAAATATATATATGTATAATATATATGTGGTAGCTTATTCAGCATGAATGCACATGATCACAAGATCTCACAATAGGCTGTCTGCAAGCTTGAGGAACAAGGAGAGCCAGTCCACGTCTCAAAACTGAAGAACATGGAGTCTGATATTCGGGGGCAGGAAGCATCCAGCATGGAAGAAAGATGCAGACTAGAAGGCTGGGCCAGTCTCACCTTTCCATGTTTTTCTGCCTGCTTTATATTCACTGGCAGCTGATTAGATGGTGCCCACCATATTAAGGGTCGGTCTGCCTTTCCCAGCCTGCTGACTCAAATGTTAATCTCCTTTGGCAACACCCTCACAGATGCACCCAGGATCAATACTTTGCATCCTTCAATCTAATCAAGTTGACACTCAGTATTAACTATCACAAATGGCAAACTTACTATTGTAAAAGAAAGTAAAAATTTCTTTATCTCCCACGATCAGACTCAGATTCAGGGCCTATGACTAGAAAATTAAACTAGACTAGATTCAGGGCCTATGACTAGAAAATTAAAATGCTCTGATTTTCTGGTTCAACCAAAATATCTCCACACCAACTATCTTACTTAAGTAAACTGCATGGTTTTTTGGGGATTAAAATCCTGTGGAATCTAATTTTTTAGGAAGTGTGTCAGTTCTCAGGACAATACTAATTATGTGTTTCTGATCCTCATCCTACTGCCTCTCCTTCAAAAGGCCTTGGTTACATTTTCTTTTTTCTCTTTCTGCCTTCTATAAACTGACTTACTCTAAAAAAGGGAACTCAGTTTGAGCTAGGTGCCCACCTTTGTTTCAGTTTAATTAAGAGAGAAGAGGTACTATGATGGTTAATACTGTCAACTTGATTGAATTGAAGGATGCCAAATATTGTTCCTGGGTGTGTCTGTGAGGGTATTGCCCAAAGAGATTAACATTTGAGTCAGTGAACTAGGAGAGGTAGACCCACCCTCAATCTGGGTGGGCACCATCTAATCAGCTGCCAGTGAGGCTAGAATAAAAGCAGCAGAGAAACGTGGAAGGACTGACTGGTTTAGTCTTCTCCCCTACATCTTTCTCCTGTCCTGGATGCTTCCTGACCTCAAACATCAGATTCCAAATTCTTCAGCTTTGAGACTCTTGGGCCTTCCACCACAGACTGAAGGCTGCACTGTTGGCTTCCCTATTTTTGATATTTTGGGACTCAGACTGGCTTCCTTGCTCCTCAGCTTGCCTCAGACGGCCTCTTGTGGGACTTCACCTTGTGATCATGTGCATCAGTACTCCTTAATAAACTCATGTATGTATATACACACACACACACATATATATATGTATGTATGTATGTATCCTATTAGTTCTGTCTCTCTAGAGAACCCTGACTAATACAGGTACTATGATACAATAGAGTCACAGGGGTTGAAAGTGAGACATCAAATACAAAGAAGGGGTATGGACTCTGCAGATACTCCAAAATGTGTCTACTTCAGGATTGTATTTTTTCAATATTCTACTAATTAAAGTTAGAGACAGGGTACTGGTTGTTTATAAAAAGAATCTACCTAAATTTAGAAAAGTTATAATAATTTAGGGCCTATGGGAACTGGAATTTGAGCTAGGTGAGAGCTGTGTGCTTGAGTATGTTCTGCGGCTGTAGACACAAAAAGGGAACCTTAAACTGCTGATGTGAAGAGTGAATAGTCCTATGTCTGACTGTATGACTTAGAAATTTCCAGAATTGATGAAAGCCATCAACCCTCAGATTGAGGAAACACAATGGATCCCATGCTAAAAAATACACCGGACAACATTATAGCGAGACTACAGGACGCAAAAGATAAAGATTTTAAAAACAACTAGAGAAAAAAGTTAAAATATATAAATCAACATTAAAAAGTAACTTAAAGATGCGTGTGTTTGGAAATTTAACTGTGAATTCAATTTTTTAAAAAGATATGGGGAATTTGAGACAAGCCTGGGGAACATGGTGAAACCCTGTCTCTACAAAAATAATGCAAAAATTAGTTGGGTGTGGTGGTATGTGCCCGTAGTTCCAGCTATTTTGGAGGCTGAGGTGGGAGGATGCCTTGAGCCCCAGAGGTTGAGGATGCAATGAGCTGAGATCATACTGCTGCACTCCAGCCTGGGAAACAGAGTAAGACTGTCTCAATAATAATAATAATAATAATAATAATAATAAAGATATGGGGCAATCTAGGTTAGCTAATTCTTCTTAGGTGAGCTGTGGTTATTTGTGTCCTCCAAAGAATTTGTTCATTTTATCTAAGTTGAAGAATTTATTGGCATAAAGTTGCTCCTAATTTTCCTTTTAATGACTATAGAATCTGTAGTGATATTTCCTCTCTCATTCCTGATATTGGCAATTTATTTGTTTTCCCTTCTTTAGCTGATTAGCTAGAGTTTATTAATTTTATTGACTTTTTTCCCCATAGAACTGGGGTTTTTATTTTATTTCCCTGGTTTTTCTTTACTGCTTTTTTGTGTTCCATTTCATTGATTTCTATTTTTATTTTAATTCCTTTTTATGCTTATTTTGGGCTTTTCTTTCTCTCTTAATAGTTTCTTAAGGTGCAAACTTAAATCATTCGTTTTAAACCCTTCTGCTTTCCAAATACAAGCAAAGCTTACTCTATAAGCTCTTAAACCTCTGATGCCCCTAAAACTCCTTGGCTGTATCTAACAGATTTTAATATATTGTGTTGTTAAATCAAGGTTAGCCTAAAGCTGCCTCCTTACATATTTTAAGTTCATTCTAAAGGTTTCTCTGTTCACTGTGTACTGTAACAAGTGGAGGTGTAAACAGACCCAGCCTACACTTGTGCTAATTACTGAGTTTTAGCCAGTCAAACATAGCCAACTGTTTGAACCATGTTCAAATAAGGCAAACACCATGCTGTAGCCAATCAGAGTGTTTATCTTCATTCAGCTCAATTTCTAATTTCACTCATGGTTTGTTCTTTAGAAGTGTTGTCTAGTTTCCAAATATTTGGAGATTTTCTAAATGCATTTTTGTTATTGATTTTTAAATTTAATTTCATCGTGGTCAGAGAATATGTGTTATTTCAATCCTTTTAAATGTATGGTCTTGCAGGTTAAATTGCGTTCCCTCAAAATACATGTTTAAAGTCCTAACCCCTCGTACCTGTCAATGTGACTTTACTTGAAAATAAGGTCTTTGCAGATGTAGATGTAGTCAAGTTAAGATGAGGTCATACTGGATTAGGGTGGACCCTAATCCAATGACTGTTCTTGTGAGAAGAGAGAAATGTGGACACAGACACATACAGCAAGAATGCCATGTGATGGCAGAGGCAGAGATTGTAGTGACATACCTACAAAGCAAGGAACACCAAGGACTGCTGGTAACCACCAAAAGCTAGGAAAGAGGGCATGAAGCAGATTTTCCCTCAGGACCTCCAGAAGAAACCAACTTTGCCAATACCTTGATTTTAGGCTTCTAGCCTTCAGAACTAGAAGATAACAAATTTATGTTGTTTTAAGTCACCTAGTTTATGGTATTTTGTTATGGTGGCCCTAGGAAATGAATATACCTGGTAAATGTTGCATGTGCATTTGTTAAAAAAAAAAATGTGTGCAGATGTTCCTCCTTAACTTATGATGGGGTTATGTCCCAATAGACCTATTGTGAGTTAAAAATATATTAAGTTGAAAATGTATTTAATTCACCTAACCTACCTTAAACACGCTCAGGACACTTACATATGACCACAATTGGGAAAATCACCTGGCAACAGAGTATGCTATAGAGTATTGATTGTTTATTCTTGTGATCTTGTCACTGACTGGGAGCTTTGGCTTGCTGCTCCTGCCCAGTATTGAGAGAGTATAGTACCGCATATCACTAGCCTGTGAAAAGATAAAAATTCAAAATTCTAAGTAGGATTTCTACTGAATGTGTATGGCTTTTGCACCATCTTGAAGCTGAAAAACTGTAACTCACTGTAAGTCAGGGACCACCTGTATTCTGTGAATGTTGGATGGAGTCTTCTAAAACATTAGTTAGGTCAGGTTTGTTGATAGTGCTGTTTGAGTGTTCTATGTATTTCATGATTTTTCATCCACTTTCAATTATTGAGAGAAGGGTGTTGAAATCTTCAACTTTCACCGTGGATTTATTTATTTGTTTTTCCAGTATTATCAGTTTTTGCTTCATGTATTTTGAAGCTCTCTGATAATAGGTATAAAAACATTTAGAATTGTCATGTCCTCTTAATAGATTGCTTCCTTTATCATTAAAAATGACCCTCTTTATTCCAGCTAATTCTTTGAAATGCACTTTATCTGATATTAATACAACTATTCTAGATTTCTTTTAATGAGTGTTAGCATGGAAGATCTTTTTTAATTCTTTCACTTTTAACCCATCTGCTTTTTAAATTTAAAGTGGGTTTCTTATAGATAGCATGCAGTTATTTTTTGATGTTATCCAATCTGACAATCTCTGCTTTTTATTTGGTGTGTTTAGATCAATTACATTTAACATAATTAGTGATTGTTGAGTTTAAATCTATGCTTTTTGCCAGGTTTAGTGGCTCATGCCTGTAATCCCAGCACTTCGGGAGGGTGAGGCAGGAGGATAACTTGAGGCCAGGAGTTTGAGATCGGCCTGGGCAGCATAGCAAGACACATTTTCTACAAAAATAATACAGTAAATAAATAAATACCTCTATGCTTTTTCTATTTATTTTTTAGTAATGATCATACTAAATTACACATTTTGGAAACCTGACAATTACTACAAGAAATTCGGAAAAAAGACATGTCTTTAAATTAATTTCTTTTTTTTTTCTTTTCTTTTCTTATTTTATTTTATTTTATTTTATTTTTTTGAGACAGGGCCCTCACTCTGTCAACTAGACTGGAGTATAGTGGTACGATCTTGACTCACTGCAACCTCTGCCTCCCAGGCTCAAGTGAGTCTCCTGCCTCAGCCTTCTTAGTAGCTAGGATTACAGGCATGCACCACTACTGCCTGGCTAATTTTTGTATTTTTAGTAGCGACAGGATTTCACCATGTTGTCCAGGCTGGTCTTGAACTCCTGACCTCAAATGATCCATCTGCCTCGGCCTCCCAAAGTGCTGGGATTGCAGGTGTGAGCCACTGTGCCCAGCCTTAAATTAATTCCTTAAATATAATTTTGACTGTGTATTCTTTTACCCTTTGATTCTTCAAAGGATAAACTTTCACAACTCATTATAGGAATAGTTATATACATTTTTAGGATTTTTGTCAAATTTGGGAAAACCTTGGTCAAATTAGTTTCATACATGATTTGTAAGATTTGGAAGAATTTTCCAAAGGACTAGCTTCTAGTTCGAAACAGTTCATATTGTCTTTCTTTGCCTCTTATGTATTTCCAGTGCCAAGTGCAGTGTTCATATCACTATATGTCCTCTGGTCATGCATTATTTTGTCACAATTCTGAGTGAATTGGCGTGGTGAAACGAACATTTCTCCTCTACTAGTGCAGCAAGCAATAACTTAACTATACATGGAAGTGACTATGACCTACATAAAAATACCCCACTAAACCCAAACTAAATGAGTCCCCAACTCAACATCCCCTTAGAAGAACTCAAAAACCTGTTATACCAAATGTTTCTAGGAAAGTGTGATGGAGAGAAGTTGGAATAGTCTTAATGGTTGCATTTAAAGTATTTCACTTTTTCAAACTTTATAAAAACATGTGACTTGTAAATATATTATTGAGACAATAGAAACAGTCTGTGCAAGTGAGCTTCATTAGCTTCATGGTAAATCTATTCAAGGGATGACTATTGTAGGGGCAAGTCTGAAATTCTTAGTAAGTCCTAGAGGGAACATTTAGCATAGATTATTGATACTTATGTTTAGAATGTTAGGCACTTAGAACCAGTAGTTGTCAGCTACAGGCTTAAGTACCATTTCTGGGTCAACAGGAAAAGTCACCGACTTCCTCTGTTCTTTAGCGTTTTACTCTAGACCACAGTCCCTTCTTACCCCACACATTCTCCCAGGAACCTCATCTGCTCTCATCTATTTAATTGCCACCTATATGCTAATAATTCTCAAATCTAGCCCAATCTCTCTCTGAACTTTAGACATGTATGTTCCACTGTTCCTTGATATTCCTGCATCAACTAGAACCTTTTGTCTTTCTTTTCAACCTGCCCTGCCCTTACCTTCTGTGTTGACCAAATCAAAATGCTAAGAATTATCCATGGCTTCTTACTGTCTGACCTCACCCTACCAACTGCTGAGCACACTGCCAAGCACATAGTAGATGTGTACTAGACTTGAGGTATTATGTTATAATGTTATAATCATATCAGTAACTAAGTCCTGTTGGAGTTCATTCTAAGTATTTCTAATCCACCGCTCTCCAGTCCTACTATTCTCATCCAGGCTACCATGTTGTCTCATGTGGATGGATTATTGCAATACTCTCATCTCTACCTCCTATCTCACCCCCTCCCGTAAAATTCATTGTCCACACTGAAACCTGAATGTTTTTTGAAAATGGAACTCTTACTTAGGACACTCTTCTGATGACTATTCTTCAAAGCCTTCAGCCTTCATATTGTCCTGGGTATGAAGTTCTGACTCCTTTACCCCTCTTTCAAGGGCCTATACCAGGCCCAATCATACCTCTACTCTCATTTCTTACCACGTCTCTGAAATGAACTCTGTTCTGGCCACATTGAGTCTTTCAGTTCCTCAAATTGCCATGCACTCAGTTCCCAGACCCTTTCACTTCTAAATTTCGATTGAGCACAATCATAATGACTCTATCACCTAAATATTTTTTCCATGCCTCTCTCCCACTCCCACATTGCTGCCAGTCTGTTTTTCATCACTTCTTTATCTGCAATAACCTCCCAACTGATCTCTTCTTGATCCTAGCTTGCTCCTTTCAATTCTTTCTTCACTCTGCCAGCAGAATGACCTTTCAGAAACAAACATTTTATCTTATCTCTCCTTTCCTTAAACACATTAATGGCATGTATCCCCTACAACTTTTAGGAGAAAAATAAAATGTCTTAACAGATAGAGTCCTTTGTGATTTGGTTTATGTCCATCTAGATCTCTAGTTTCATTTTTTACCCCTCTCTCATACAGATCATTTCCCAAATTGAGATCCTCCAGTTTTCTAAATATCATGCACTTTCCTACCTCTGGACTATGCCACATACAGTTTCCTTTGTGCTTTTATAGCATCCTTATCACACATTATCTTTCCAACTAGATCACACACTTCCAGGGTTGTTTCTTTATACTTTTATGTGTTTTCTATAATATTCATTTATTATTTTTACATTCTAACAAAATAAAAGAATTGTGAGGGGGCTATCCACTGAGGAAACTGGATATCCATTGAGAGAATTTAGCTGTAGAAGAGAAAAATGTGGTGGGATAAGACAGGCAACAAGTTGGGTGGTGGGTCACAATACCTGTTTTCAAACATCCAAGGGCTTTCTTGGAAGAGTTTAGATGTCCATCTGGTGTAGATTTTAGGGAAACAGATTTTTTCTTAGTGTAAGAAAGTTGAACAGAGTTGTCTGAAGAGGGAATTTGCTGCTGAGTCAATAGGAGGTGAATGAATCACTTCTGGGTTTGTTTAGTGGAAGGGCTCTCCCTGATACAGGGACATTTCTGTTCAAAGAGGGAATTCAGCCTCTTCTGGAAGGTTGGCTCAAGTGGTCTGTGAGGTCTCTTCTATCCTTTGAATTTCACCATTACAAAAATAATGTAATAGCTTTCCACCCTTATACCCTGAAAACAGATTGACTTTACACTATTTAGAGGGTTCTGGTGTAGCTAGAGGAGCACAGGCCCCTCTCAGAATTCAGTGTTAGTCCTATCTTTGGTAAGAACTCTTTGATAGAGCCCTTTTCCTTCTTTGTGTTGTTCATCTTTTTTTTCTCATCAGTATCCCATTCCTGAGGGCCAACACATGACAGAATAGTAGTAAATGAATAACTTTCTATGTGTTAGGACACAACACCTTACTCTGTCCTATATTATGTTTCTCTTTGTGCTTGAATTATCTACCCAACTAGAATGTAAACTATGCCTTAAATTTGTATGTACCCCTTTGCAGCCTTAAATATGGAATTATGGAATTCTTACTAAAGATTATATTTATCTGTAGTAAAAATTCCAGGTCTAAATTAAACTGAATTGAATTTAGGCAACAGGAAAACAGACCCAACAAATCCACACTGAAATATTTTAGTAATCTATCAATCAAAGGGATTAAAAGAGATTTTAAAAACCCCATGAACATAGAACCTCAGTATAATCTGGCATACATAAAAGTAGTTTCTGAAATGTGGCAAATCACCAGTCCTGGCAAATTGGGAAGATAGGTATGCCAATTACAGAGTAAGAAGTTGAAGAGTGCCATGGAGAATTAGGAGCAATAACACAGGATGAATGCCTTCATACTGATTTAGCCTCAGGTGGTCCTCACCAGAATCTGACAGGCAGATCCCCTGGGATTCAGGGAGTATTATAATCCCAGGGAATTCAGTCCATTGTTAATGTTGGTCTGGAATCATACACAGTATGAGTTAAGAAATACCAGAATTCATAAAGCAAGAATGTTTCTCTTTTGGGCAGCTGAAAATTGAATTATCTGCCAATGGGAAGGAAAGCAGCAACCAGATTCCTCAAGGGGAGAGGCTTTGGTTTCTCTTTACTTGCAGATTTTTCTATAGGTAGTAAAACTATGAGCATCAGTCCCTTGGTCTTAACTGCAAAGTATCCCAGAGTATCGACCAGGGAGCTGTTGATCTGCAAATCCTCCACCTTCTCCCAGACTTACTGCATTTGAAGGTCCCCCAAGGGGCAGCATCTTGTTTGAAGCCTAAAATAATTGCTTATCTTTATAGAGTCAGAGAGGGGTCTGAGGGAGAGAATAATGAAATGAAGACTAGTAGAAGCAGAAAAAAAAGGAAGTGTTTTGGATGAGGAAGGGAGAGACAGCTTGAAGCTTAGGAACAAATTGACCAGTTTGGAGAATAACCTTTTCCTCAAAAATCCAATTGAAAGTGTTCACAAGTCTGTAGATCTAACCATGTTGGCTGGTTTGCAGCAGCAGAGATGATGACAAGACTGTGACTCCTGGATGGAGGAAAGACACTCTTGTGGTGTGTCCCACAAGACCTTCTGCCTTCCAGCTGACAACATCATCTGTGTTTCAAAAAAATTTCTGCTTCCAATCAAGACTGAAACTGAGAAATTTTCCTGACAAGAGTGGAAGTTGTAGCATGCATAGCCTGTTAGATTTACTTCCTTTGTTTGGTGAGAAATAAAATCACTACTCCACCAACAAATTGGAATGCCTAGGATATTCTCTCTCTCTCTTTCTCACTCCCTCACGCATACACCTGCCTCCCCTTTGCGCCACGTGCATGCATGCATGTGCACACATCTACCTTATTACTTTAGAACTAGGTCTGATAGTGATAGACATAATTATCTATCTATCTATCTATCTATCTATCTATCTATCTATCTATCTATCTATCCTTGTCACTGTCTCTGTCTCTCTCTCTTTCCAATAGTTCCTAGATTATGGCTAAATTTCCCCCCACATTTGGTAGGACAAAGACTTTTTACCATTAAGGATTTTTTTTTTTTTTTTTAATGTGCCTGCTACCAGTCATAAAGGGAATACCAAAAGGTAACTCCAAACAATTTTTTGGACAGAGGTTTACTGCTGAAATAGATGAAATAACTGATAATTTATCACAGTAGTTAATTTGAAGGGGATAACTGGCACCTGGAACTACAGAGTTGCTGTGTTGATAAAAACAAAAACAGCCGCCTTACTTTGTAATTACAGCTTATGTTAAAGGTTTTCTTTTTCTATTGTGGAGTTGTTGCCAAGGCAATAGCTTGGCAATCTTCTACATGAATGCTTTGCACATTAATCCACACAGGCTTCACAGATGTTAATTTTTGTAACACACCTATGCATTCCAGAAGGGCAAAATATATTTTAAAAAATCTGTTTTATATGGTAGGAAAAGAGCATTAGAAAACAAGTTTTTCTGGCCTCCTCTGTCCCTTCCAGGACATACTCACAGTGACCATCATGGATTTTGAAATGGCCTCCAGACCTTAGCCCAGGACTGTGAGGAAAAAAGGGCAGGAAACCCAAAGGGAATCCACACGACAAACCAGATCAAGGACATGGCTAATGGTCAGAGTTGGAAGTTCTGCTACTGAGACAAGGCGGAAGCCAGGAGGCAGAAACCCAAGAGGAACTAAAGCCAAAAGTCACAGTTAGCAAAAATCAGGGCCAAAGCACAAGACAGAAACCAAAGGAGCGATCACTGTTGAGCAAAACAATCCAGTATCAACATTCAGACACTGCCCTCGATGCAATTTCTGAATACTCTTGGTGCAACAATGCTTCTTTAACCCCAACTTGAGGCAGCTCATGTCGAAAACATCCACTATTGCTGGGCTTTGGGAGTGTGATTAATCTTGGAGGCAAGGTGAGCTGTTTAAGTTTTCACCCATCTTACGCTGTGAGGAGACAGAATAAAGAAAGCCCTTCGTACTCGCTGGCTCTGGCGTCATAAAGCTTACCAAAGTAGTAACATTGAAGCAGGGCCTGGACCAGGTTGGGTGAGTGAGGTGCCTCGAGTACAAAACTTCAGGAGGCATTTACTCTTCAGGTCATACGAATGCGGGGCCACCGAGGCTCAGAGAGGGGAGGGGCCCCTTCACACCCCAGGCAGGGCAGCTCTGGACCAGACATTTGGTGCTCTGTGTCTCATGGACGTTAGGCCATGAGTTCATTCTGAATCAGAGAGTCTGTGGAACTCATGGTGTTTCTTGAAAAAGAAAAACAACATTATTAATATTTAGCTACTCCCTGGCATTTACTAATGTAGGATGGATAAAAAGAAACTCCCAAACTGGTGAAATAGAAAAATTTTGGTTAACACCATAGTAAAGACATTTTTTTTTCATATTCTTTTTCTGGCCAGAAAGTTCTAAATACCTTCCCAACAGTATTTGCTGCAAAAAGAACAGAGAGAAATAAATTATTGTGTGACTCCAGCAAACACTTGCCAAATGAACAGACAATGAATTAGAATTGGCAAAAGGGAGAATGGAACTCACATGAACTCAGTATCCTTTACTTTAGTTTCATTTAGTAGTTAAAGTATTACATTTATTTTATATACAATTTTTACACCTTTTTACAAAGGCTTTAAAAGGTATCTATATTAAGTGTCCACAAACTTTTCCTCTGAAACATCGCTTAAATCACTTTGGCTGACTCTGATCTCAACCAGGTCAGATGTTAAGGAAAGACAAGAACAACAACAACAAAATGGTGTAAAACTTTATCCAACCATGGCTTAACAGGACTTATTGGTTAATTTGGATTTGGGTTGATTGTCAGGATGGCCTTGAAATTCATGTTCTAAATTTAAATAGGAATTTCTTCAGTTTTCCATTCAAGAAGTGATTTTCTTTCTTTTGTTCCACTAGGCTGTACAGATTGTATTCTCTGTTTCTGAGGCTGTCATCCGTTAGCAGGATTTATAGTTGCTGACAGCTTGCTTTAATAATTCACAAGGAATAGAATCTATTTTGTGCTCTCCCTTTTCTCAGTCGGTTCAGTGATGCAGACAGATTAAAAACATGCTTTTTGTCAGTGAGATAAATTCAGAGGACTCAGAGACACCCTAGGAGGAGTCATACTGAACAAGTTACTACGATGAAATGTTTTCCCACCAGTACACAACTAGATAAAACCAGAAACAGACCAGGCTGTATTGTGAACCCTTCAATCTGGTAAGCCTGGTACTGAAGTTAAACCTGCTCTCTGGTCATACCCCAAACCGTTGAGTTAATTTATACAGGCAGCTGAATGTACTGGCTTTCAACTTTTAGGGAAGGGAAATCATTTTAAGGACAAAATGAAATTCAAAATTCACACACAATTTATAAGCTGTGGCATTTTCTTTTTGTGAATTATGGTAGTAAAATGTGTAACTAGCACCTATTATGTATTGTTTATATAGTTATCTGAAAAAGAAGATGCCTTTATTTCTGAGTAGCATCAGACAGCAGAGCAGGAAAGAGAAGGCTGCCTGGCGATAACTTCTACTCCTCAGTTTCCAGGAGAAAGCGCCTCCTGGGTCCTGCTGTTGCTTCATGTTTCTTTAACATTAAATGTAACAAGTTCTGCATCAGGTTCAAATCCCATCTGGCCTCAGCCCAGAAGAGGCCGGGGGCCTGTCAGGCCTTACAGTGCCCTGACTTTGTTGATAGATTC